>NC_081412.1:190405191-190445191 GCF_030272615.1 Cryptomeria japonica | reverse complement strand
AATGTTAGCAAGAGAATTGGGATTGTATAGTCTCGAGAGCTATACCCCAAGATATCTTATGTAGTCAGTTTATACCCCAAAGGACATGGTAAGATAACTAAGAAATTATAGAAGTGACATTAGAGAAAAAAATCCATATACTATCATCAAAAAAATAAGCATGTGTTCATGACAACACATAAGTATCAAAATAGCACTCCTTTTATAGTATAACTTTATGTTAAAATGCAGGTCTAAATCTCTACTTTCTACTGTTGGCATTACAGTAAGAAAGATTGTTGATATTCAGTAAGGATATTTAGAAGGTTGTTGAAGATTATTGATATAACTGAAGAAGGATGATAACTATCTTTATAACATTATTTTGTCATTGATGTCAAGAGATTGATTATCTGATTCAGTATGATGTTGCCATATCTTGAAAAGATTGATTTGAAAAGAATTAAGATGTCGGTAAATGACACAGAAAGAATGTGATGAATAAAGGGAGAAATAAGTTATTCAATGGGCAACTATTACCGAGTTAGACAATGATGAGATCATGATGTTTAGATTGTTTTGATATTCTACATATGTTGTTGATTGTAAGGTTTATACTATACTATGTCACCGAGCAAAGAACCTAGTCAGTAAACCCTAAGGTTATTGATATCGGTTAATGAAGGCGGAATGTCTACCGAGTAAAGTTTAGTATTTACCGAGTTGCAACCGAGTTATGATAGTGCGCATGGGATGGATAAAAGCATTATTTAATGAAGGACAATGATTAGCTGGAAATGTATAAATGATTGGTATGTCGTGCATGAAGTTTGTTAAGGATATATGGCAAAGGAAAATCAGCAGGAAGATCTACAGCATAGATTAAACCACAATAACCTTATGCAAGTTCCAAGAAAGGACTACAAGTCCCGAGGTAAGGTAAAACATTTTCAGATCGAAAGGATACATTGAACCTGGTCAAGTTTGAAGATCTGATGGCTAAGATTGATCATGGGAAATGTGATCAAGGAGATTAAGCGGTTAAGCAATTGTTTATAAATAAGGAATTGTTGATAAACAATGTATGCGGGCAAGTGTATGCACAGGGAAGCCACATAGTGATTACCGCCACAGAAGCTTAAAGACCTGTTTGAATAATAGAGTAGAGAACCCAACAGAGGGACAAGATAAGTCCTATGACTAGATTGTTTTGAGCAAATAAAAATCTGCTTTAGCATTTTAGATGTGAAGTTGCAGATAGATTTTTATTACTGTTATTTTGTAAGTGACAGAAAATCTCTTAACCGAGTGGACTTAACAGTCTTATATGTAAACCCTCTAGCAAGGTAACATTCTACATGAGTGTTTGAAATCCTTTGACAAGGTCACTTCTAACAAAGTGAAGATCCTAACAGATCTGAGGGAAATCCCTTAACTGGGCCACATCTAGCAATGTGTTTGTAATCTTTAACAAGATTTTCTTTTAACCGAGCATACTCTAGAAGAGTATATTTCTTAGTGGGTCCAAAATCCCATAGTGGTTTTTCCCTATTTGGGTTTCCACATTAAATCTGGTGTTATGAGTGTTATGATGATTATATGCTTATGAGTTTGCATGTTTAGCAGTTTTGGTCAAGTTGCTGAAGTATAAGTTACCGAGGTTGAATCTGTTGTTTTTATAAAAGATTAATTTTGTATGATTCACCCCCCCCCCTCTCATCTTGTTAGCTATTGGCATCTGTACTTTACATTAAGTATCAGAACTATCAATTGGTATCAGAGCTTTGGACTCCAGAAGAAAAAGTTTAAAGGTACTTGAGGCAAAGATCCGAAGATGTATAAAAGGGATGCACCGAAGCTGAACAAGTCAAGTTTCTCCACATGGCAGAAAAGGATGAAGCTTCATTTATCAGGAACTGAAGAATATGCAACATATTATCTAGAGAATTATTACATTGTATTGAGCACCAACCCTATGACCTTGGAAGAGATAAAGGCAAAGCAAGAACATATTCAAGCTATGATTGAAATTACATCAGCATTGACCAACCCAAAGTTTAATGATCTAGAAGGTTGTAATGATGCAAAAGCAATGTGGACTAAGCTCATATCTATGTATGGAGGTGATGAACATGTTCAAAGAGCAAAAGTAGATAGTCTAAGAGGACAACTTGAATCCATGAAAATGAATGAAGGTGAGAACATAACCCAATATAGTACAAGACTAAAGGAGATTGTCAATCAAATTAAAGGAGCAGGTGGAACTATTGAAGAAAAGGATATAACAACTAAGTTGTTGAGAACCCTTCTACCATCTTATGCTATTTGAGTCTCTACAATCAATAAATTGAGGTTTGTACCTAACATGCCAGTTTCTTTGGATGCCACTATTGGTAAGCTACATGCATTTGAGTTAAGTAATTTTAAAACAGTGGGTCTTCGGTAAATAAAGTAGAATCTGCATTCAGTTCTTTTCATATTGGTGAATCTGATGATTACAATGATAGAATGAGTAAGTACTCTGAAGGAGATCACAGTGGAGCAAGTGAAAGATTTCACAAGAACATGGAAAAAGTGCACAAACTGTATGAGGAAGTCAAGAAGCAAGAAGAATTTGAAGCATTATTAGCCAGAAGGTTACCAAGAGGAAAAGGTAAGTATAAAGGAAAGCTACCTTTAAAATGTTTCAATTGTGATAAAATAGGACATATGGCTTCTAACTGCCCTGACAAAGAATCTAGTGAAAAGAGAGAATACTGAGATAACAGGTAGAAAGATAATCAATACAGAGGACACCGAGACTTCAGAAGAAGAGATAGAAAGACATGTCTAGTAGCAGATGAGGAATCCAACGATGATGAATCTGATGAAACTGATACTGAGAAAGTTGTTTATGTGGCTATTAAAGATGGATCTGATGAAGAGAGGTATGAAGAAAAATCCCTAATATCTCACATAAATAATAATCATTCTTGGATCATAGATAGTGGATGCTCACATCATATGACAGGTGATAAGCACAAGTTTGTTAAATTAGAAGACTATGATGGAGGCTATGTAAGATTTGGTAATGATGCACCATGTCCAGTGAAAGGTAAAGGATCTATAACACTTCTTGACAATGCTAAATGTCATGATGTATACTGGGTTGAAGGTCTGAAATACAATTTGTTGAGTGTAGCACAGCTAAACAATACAGGATACCGAATAGAATTTCAGAAAGGAATTGTCAAAGTTCATGACAAGCATGGAAAGTTAGCTGCTATCGGGACACAAACAAAAGGTAATACATTTCATCTTGACTCAACTCGGAACAAGTGTCTTTATGCAAAAATAGATGATACCTGGTTATGGCATAAAAGGTTTTGTCATGTAAATTTTGATAATCTAATCAAAATAAGTAAGAAGTACCGAGTAAGAGGTCTACCGAGTCTTGAAAAACCTAAGAATGCTATGTGTTGAGGATGCCAGATGGGTAAGATGACAAGATCAAGATTTACAAGTAAGTCCTACACTTCTAAAGGAATTTTAGAACTAGTACACACTGATCTTTGTGGCCCTATGAAAGTTCAAAGTTATTATGGTGATAAATATTTCATATTATTTGTGGATGATTACTCAAGAATGATGTCAGTCATGTTTTTAAAAGAAAAATCAGAAGCTTTTCAAATATTCAAATGGTACAAGGCAAGAATTGAAAATGAAACAGGAAGACAACTAAAATGTCTTAGATCTAATAGAGGAGGAGAATTCACTTCTGATGAATTTAACTTATTCTGCAATGATCATGGTATAAAGAGGTAAGTATCTACACCGAGAACACCTCAGCAAAATGGGATAGCCAAGAGAAGAAACAGATCAATTGTGGATTGTGCAAGAACCCTGATGATAGAAAAGAGGGTACCTCAAACATTTTGGAGAGAAGCAATCAGCACTGCAGTTTACACCCTGAACCAAGTTCAATTAAAGAAAGGAACTATGAAGACACCTTATGAGATCTGGTATGACAAGAAACCTAATGTAAGTTACTTTAAAATCTTTGGAAGTAGATGCTATGTTCACAAAGATGACAGAAATGGAAAATTTGATCAGAAAAGTGAAGAAGGAACATTTCTTGGTTATTCTTCTAGAAGTAAAGAATTTAAATGTCTAATCAAATCATCTAACAAAATAGTAGAAAGTGCAAATGTGAAAATTGATGAATTTTCAGAAAGAAATGATGAAGAAAATTCCAAAGAACCAAAAGATTATGAAGAATTTGTTTATGTTCAACCGAGAAGTCCTACCAAGAAAGCTGCTGAAGAAAATGAAGATAATGTCCAGTTACCGATTGATGAAGAAGATCATGCAGAACCTACCGAGCCTATATTAGCCAAATATGTCAGAAGACATCATGCATCAAGTCAAATTATAGGAGATAAGGATGATCTAGTGATGACAAGGAACAAACTGAGATAGAACACATGTCTAATATCTGAATTTGAACCAAGAATAGTGAAAGAGGCATTTAACAGTGAAGATTGGGTAAATGCTATGATAGAAGAGATTGATCAAATCAAGAAGAATGACACATGGACACTGATCCCAAGATCGAGGACAAAAATGTAATCAGTACTAAGTGGATTTTCAGAAACAAGCTAAATGAGAAAGGTGAAGTCATTCGCAACAAAGCAAGACTAGTTTACAAAGGTTATGCTCAAGAAGAAGGAATAGATTATGGTGAGACTTTTGCACCTGTGGCTAGACTTGAGGGAGTAAGAACATTGTTGGCATATGCTGCTTTCAAAAATTTCAAGGTATATCAAATGGATGTTAAATCTGCATTTTTGAATGGTATACTAGAAGAAGAAGTTTATATTGAACAACCTGAACGATTTGTTGAAGACAAGAGTAAAGATCAGGTATGCAAACTGAACAAAGCTTTATATGGTCTGAAACAAGCACCTAGAGCATGGTATGAAAGACTGCATTCTTACTTAATCAAGATTGGTTTTATAAGAACAAGTGAAAACAACAATATGTACATGAAGAAAGGAGGACAATGGAATACTGATCTCAGCCATATTTGCTGATGACATTATATTTTGTGGTAATGACTCCTTATGCAAGAACTTTGGAAATGAAATGTGCAAAGAATTTGAGATGTCACTAATCGGTGAGATAAAGTATTTTTTAGGTTTACAGATATTACAAATGAAAGATGAGATTTTCATTACTCAATCCAAGTACATAAAGGAAATCTTGAAGAAATTTGGAATGGAGGATTCTAAACCAGTAAGTACTCCTATGACTACTAACTGTAAATTATCAAAGAATGATGAATCTGCATCTGTTGATGAGACACTTTACCGATCTATGATTGGAAAATTGCAATACATTGTGCATAGTAGACCAGATATAGCACATGCAGTAGGTATTGTAGCAAGATTCTCTGCAGATCCCAAGGAGACACATATGACAGCAATCAAGAGAATTTTCAGAAACCTGAGAGGCACTGAAGATTATGGCTTAGTATATGAAAAGAGGAATAATTTTGATTTAAAAGTTTATACTGATGCTAATTGGGCAGGCAACATAGATGACGGGAAAAGCACAAGTGGTGGAGCTTTCTTTTTAGGAGAAAGACTAGTGAGTTGGCTTAGCAAGAAACAAGGACGTATCTCACAGTCTACAGTAGAAGCTGAATATGTTGCTGCAGCATTGAACTGTACCAATATAGCATGGATCAAACAACTGTTGGAAGGTATAAATGAAAAAGTTACTGAACCAATAACTATATTCTGTGATAATACTAGTGCCATTAACATTTCAAAGAATCTAGTGATGCACTCTAAGACAAAGCATATATCTATAAAGTATCATTATCTTAGAGAAGAAGTTCAAGAGAAGAAAGTTGTGCTGGAATATATTAGTTCAAAGGAGCAATTAGTAGATATCTTCACAAAGCCATTGCCAAGGGACACTTTTGAGTATCTCAGAAGCAAGTTAGGGGTCCTACCCCTATCTTCTACTCACTGACCGTGTTTGGTGAAAGCATCAATTCAATGAACCTACATAATATTATGTGTGGATTGATGTTGATTTACGCACTTTAGGAGGTCACCTAAAGGTGTGCAGGAAATTGTGAATAGAGACAAGTTACTTTGACCGAGACTGAGATGTTACACAGCAAGGCAAATCACTTCACAGAGGAAGAAATCATGTTTCAGTTCTTTTACTTTTTGGCATTGTTGGCAAAGGGGGAGAAGACTAAATGGTTGGAAGGCTAAATGGTTGACTGAATGAAAGCCCTGAATGATGGAAATAACAGAAGACTAATGACAGGGGGAGTAGATTGCAAAAGAAATGGAGAAGACTAAATGCAAGTCAGCAGCTTAGAAGCCTAATGAAGAAAGGAGAAGACTTCAGAAGACAACAGATCAAGGATAACAGGAGAAGTCTAATAGCAATCTGAATCCGAATCAATTTGAATATCTTGTTGGTATTACCATTTAATTATTGGTTTTTCCATCAATGCCAAGGGGGGAGATTGTTGGCATTACAGTAAGAAAGATTGTTGATATTCAGTAAGGATATTGAGAAGGTTGTTGAAGATTATTGATATAACTGAAGAAGGATGATAACTATCTTTATAACATTATTTTGTCATTGATGTCAAGAGATTGATTATCTGATTCAGTATGATGTTGCCATATCCTGAAAATATTGATTTGAAGAGAATTAAGATGTCAGTAAATGACATGGAAAGAATGTGATGAATAAAGGGAGGAATAAGTTATTCAATGGGCAACTATTATCGAGTTAGACAATGATGAGATCATGATGTTTAGATTGTTTTGATATTCTACATATGTTGTTGATTGTAAGGTTTATACTATACTATGTCACCGAGCAAAGAACCTAGTCGGTAAACCCTAAGGTTATCGATATCGGTTAATGAAGGCGGAATGTCTACCGAGTAAAGTTTAGTATTTATCGAGTTGCAACCGAGTTATGATAGTGCACATGGGATGGATAAAAGCATTATTTAATGAAGGAAAATGATTAGCTAGAAATGTATAAATGATTGGTATGTCGTGCATGAAGTTTGTTAAGGATCTATGGCAAAGGAAAATCGGCAGGAAGATCTACAACGCAGATTGAACCACAATAACCTTATGCAAGTTCCAAGAAAGGACTACAAGTCCCGAGGTAAGATAAAACATATTCAGATCGGAAGGATACATTGAACCTGGTCAAGTTTGAAGGTCTGATGGCTAAGATTGATCATGGGAAATGTGATCAAGGAGATTAAGTGGTTAAGCAATTGTTTATAAATAAGGAATTGTTGATAAACAATGTATGCGGGCAAGTGTATGCATAGGGATGCTACATAGTGATTACCGAGCATAGAAGCTTGAAGACTTGTTTGAATAACAGAGTAGAGAGCCCAGCAGAGGGACAAGATAAGTCCTATGACTAGATTGTTTTGAGCAAATAAGAATCTGCTTTAGCATTTTAGATGTGAAGTTGCAGATAGATTTTTATTACTGTTATTTTGTAAGTGATAGAAAATCTCTTAACCGAGTGGACTTAACAGTCTTATATGTAAACCATCTAGCAAGGTAACATTCTAAATGAGTGTTTAAAATCCTTTGACAAGGTCACTTCTAACAAAGTGAAGATCCTAATAGATCTGAGGGAAATCCCTTAACTGGGTCACATCTAGCAATGTGTTTGTAATCTTTAACAGGATTTGCTTTTAACCGAGCATACTCTAGAAGAGTATATTTCTTAGTGGGTTTGAAATGTTTGAAATCCCACAATGGTTTTTCCCTATTTGGGTTTCCATGTTAAATCTAGTGTTATGAGTGTTATGATGATTATATGCTTATAAGTTTGCATGTTTAGCAATTTTGGTCAAGTTGATGAAGTATAAGTTACCGGGGTTGAATCTGTTGTTTTTATAAAAGATTAAGTTTGTATGATTCACCCCCCCTCTCATCTTGTTAGCCATTGGCATCTGTACTTTACATTAAGTATCAGAACTATCATCTACATGTATCTCTTATATTTGTATCTTAGTTGCATCTTATTTATCTTCTAGATATGATTTACAATCAATATATATACACGATCCCATGAAGGGACCTGAATCCTAAGGTCAACTAGTGATCTATTTATGTTCTATAGATCATTTTTGGAAGCCTAAAGTTAGCTCTAATTATGCTCCTTGACCTGCCAACATGTGGTAATCATGTGTGAGATTAAATTAATCTAGTGAAAACTAATGAAACATGGGTAATTAATTAACCAATATAATAGTTTCTTTTAAAATGCCTTGAGTGCTTGTCAAGGCTAAGGATGACTTGGGAAGATAGGCCCACTCTAGGAGCATTGTACTTGTATGATTGATAATCCTTGTTTGTATGAGAGGGTACTTGATTCCACATGGTAGCTATGTGTTGTGCTTCATGGTGACACTCCCTAACTAGCTCTCTAGCATGTAGTCCTTGTGTAGTTTGAGTAGCACCTAAAATATATATCATTCCTTTCATAATTATGTTGACTCCCTTCTTGCATTCTTACATGTTGTGTATTATTTAATCTTGGATGTGTTAATTCCTTACCCCATATGTTTTGCATGTGTGAGTGGATTTTTTGTGTCATTGGTGATCATGTCGAATGATAATATATTACTTTCCTCCATTGGTGAGTGTTCCCAATGTGAGTGTTTGGTTTGTGTCATTGGTTTTCATGCCCAATGAGGAATTTTACTTGTCCCATGGTATTATTGATAACTTCTTTGCATGGTGTGTATGAGTGTCAATACTTGTGTATGTGGGTATATGTAAGCCCTCTCCCTATGTGTTTGGTGTGTGTGTGTGGTCAATGTGACTATCTCTTAGCATGAAGGAAGTGGATCATTTGATTCCATGTGGTTGGGTGGCATGGTTACCACCATTGGTGTGTAGAAAATAGAAAACATAGATGCTCAATGGATCTATCTCTCATGTATTTTTTTATGCTTTCTAGTTTAGACTTGAAATTTAATTGTATATTAAAAATACATTTGAGTCATCTTGTAATGTAATATTATTTCATGAACCTCTCATTGGGATGAAGGTAATAGTTCTTGATCAAGTTGCTTTAATGCTCATGGTAAAGTTGATAAAATATGTGTAGTTACTTTTCTATTTGGGTATAAAATGATTGTAGGAACTTGTATCTTGGCTTAAAATAAACCTCTCTATTGCTTTAGTAAATCTTAGCTAAGCCTTGAAATCATAATCATGTTGCAAAAAAAAATCTAAGTTTTTCGGGATTTGAGGATCAATCCTTTAGCTTGTTGATTTTCTTAAGTATGTGAAAAAGGTAAGGTGAAACCCTAACCCTCAAATGCCAAAAGCCTCTTCTCAATAACTAAATATCTATAGGTATGTCAGGAATCAAATATTAGGAATTTTTCTTACACTTAAACTTTCTTATGGAAAGTAGTAAGGCACATGCCTCATCCCCAACCCCCGAAAGGTAATTTTCAGACTTACGTCATCAGTGGTTCTTAGGCATTAGGCCTTCAATATTTCAATAATGACTATTTAGCAAACTTGGTAAGTCAAAACCATGACCCCCAATCCTCAATGAAAGCTTTTTGGACTTCGAACATTAGAGGTTCCACATTTATCAGGCTTCAAACTTCAAGCTTACTCTCTTCAAAGTGCAAGGAAGATATGGTAGCAGAACAACTTCCTACACTAATCGTGAGAGGAGGTTAATGCAAAACTTTTTCAGATCCTTATAATAGTTACATAAATAATAATAAATAGCATGCATACCACAAGATAGTGGTTTACATGGGGAAGACCCTTTCAGGATAAAAACCCTGCATTCCAAAATCCACCTAATATATTATTCATAATCAACAATAGATTACAATATACTTGCAGAGAAATCTTATCATAGGAGTATCACCAACAAAGATCCAGAGGCAAGTCAACAGCTATCACTCTCAGAATACAACACAATACATAGTCATAATACAATGCCCTCATACTATAGGATTTCCTTCTAGGGAAAACAAAGCATACAAAATATCCACCCTTTAATCTATGACCTAATGATAGATGGTCAAGATTTACAATGATAAATTACACATAAAATTTTGTTTTGGGGGCGCTGCAACCATTTTCCTAACACAAAGTTATTTTATTTTTTGAAAGAGGTATATTGGAACCCTTAACCCTAATCTAGTTTGTCGATATTCAAACTTCAAACACTCATCCTTCTACCATTAGCCTCATTAGGTAGGGTGTAACCAATAATATTGATCACTAACCCTTGATACTTATTTACAATATTTTAAGGATCAACCCTCAATCTTTGTACTTTCCATTGTTTAGCTTGTTCTTGAATGAGATAAAAATAACATTGAACCCCTGACCATCAAAGTCCAATAGGGTCAAGAGGGAGTAAGGCCTCCTAGTTAGGTAACATCTTGAGTAGGTTGGCCTTTTTCTTGAGTATCATCTTGGTTCTAATGAGTGGACTATAGGTGCCAATGTCCTCATCCTACTCCTTGTCTCATAAATCAATGGTGTTTTCATCTAGTTGAGTTGTGTTGGCTCCTAGACAATTATTATTGGTGTTGATTTTTTAGTATGTCATGAGAATTGGAAGTGTGCCTTGGTATGGTTTTGAGGTTTATGATTCCCTCATTGTATCATTATGTGGTGTGACAAGAGGATGTGATTGTGAGTTTGTACCTCGTCATCCTTTAGATGGTGCTCTCTCTCTCTCTCTCTCTCTCTCTCTCTCTCTCTCTCTCTCTCTCTCTCTCTCTCTCTCTCTCTCTCTCTCTCGCTCTCTCTCTCTCTCTCTCTCTCTGGTCCATCATAGTGGTTTTATCTTGTGACTATTCAGCCTTTTGTTGATACCACCTTGCATGTGCAATGGTGAGGTTATTTCGGTTGTCATTTCCTCTATGGCATATTGTTCCATATGACACATGTGTGCACACTATAGTGTGAGAGTGACCTATTATTGTCATAACCTTCTTATTATTGTTGTTTCAAGAAAAAATTTGTTTTGTTGGGTATTTCCTTGGTCCTTCAAATAGGGCATTACAGTTTATATCTTCTTAGTCATGAAAAGATCAAATTAGTCCAATTTTCTAGACCATTAAATTTTAGGCATGACATTGTTCACTTCTCAAAAATGTAACTTTTGCACAAAAAACATCACTCTAATACCAATTGATATAAAAATATATATAATATAAATCTAAACACAGAAAATCAATAAATAGATAATACAAATTTATGTGGTTCCCTAGTAAAATTATACTAGGAAAAAAAATCACAAGCAAATATCTTTTGTAATTTATTTATCAAAAATTATTAATAGTTACAACAACCCTCGATTGTACAAGAAAATATGACTTCACATAGTATAAGACATCTAAGTTGTTGAATCCTCTTTAAAGAAAAAAAATTAAAAGTAGAAAATGTGACTCGTGTAGCTACATGTCAATTTTTTTTAAATAGTAAGTCCAAAAAAATCTTTAGCTTAGCTTGGTGTGTACAGGTACTCTAACAACCCCTTTCCAACCCCCATCACTTCAACCTTTAGTTAAATTGTAGGTCTTTGATCTTGCCAAGTACATATCTAAGTCACTAATGGGGTACTCGTCAATATTTGATATAACAAAATTGAATTCACATTATAACAATTTCATCATTAATTCTAATCTAAATACTCTCAACCCTTACATTTTTTCTTTATGACTTTAGAATTTTTAGCCTGGCCCAATCCGGGTGAGGCCACAATTGAGGGACCTCGTCCCTAAAATGAACACACAACAATCCACACCCATGAGCACACCAACTCAATCAAGGTATGGAGCACAAGTATGAATGCATGTGAAGACATTTGGCATGAATGACAGTAGTAATGTTGAGGTTCAAACCCACAACTGTGTTGGATCAACAAAGGTACAAGCTTGTGATCACAATGGCCCAATAGGGGTTTGAACCTTGGTGACCACAATAACACCACCACCACTTAACCATCACACTACGAGATGGACCCCCCAAAACTTACATTTTACTTCTAAATATTTATTATAACTGTTTTTTTTTAATAAAAGGGGTAAAAACTTTATTGAAAATCAGACACAAAAAATTACAAGGAGGACTAGAGCCCCAAGGCCCCAAAAAAGAGCCTCAAGCCCGGTCCAATATCAGCCAACATCATAGCTATCTATGTCCTCAGCAAGAATCTTCTACAAGACCTGATAGTAATCCGAGGAGAGATGCTCCCAACCTTCAATTTTCCAATCACTATTATGTTATGAGGCCCACTTAGCCAAACAATCAGCTACTCTATTCCATTCATGAGGAATGTGGATGAAAGACACCTGCTCCATTAAAGAACTAATTTGAAGAATATGATGAACAATCCCTGCCAGCTACCAATGAATCCCAGTCACCTTCTGCTCTATCAACAAATTAACAATAATTTGTGAGTCCGATTCACAGATAACCTTCCTTCAACCCAACTCCCAAGCTCGCTTTAGGGCATAGAGAATAGAAATTCCCTCCATAAAATTATTAGATTGCCTCCCTTTATGCACCGAAAAGAAGAAAACCACCTCCCTCATACAATTCCTACCAACACCACCAACCCTTGCAGGGCCTGGGTTGCCCCTGCAGGAGCCATTGGTGTTAATCTTGATAAACTCATCTTGAGGGGGTCTCCACTTTCCCACCCTTTGGACCTTCTCCATAGCTCGTCTACCTCTCCTGACACAAGCGAGAGACAACTCCTACCAGCCAAACCTACTCAAAATATCTGCCTCATCTCTATCCAGAGAAAAATTCACCTCACATTTAGCTTCCACCGTCTCCCAAATCATAACCACGATTCTATTCCACACTTGTTGCACTAACAGTCTGGCCTCATGAAAGATCCTCCTATTCCTCTCAAGTCAGATCTACTAGAGTATGAAAATGGGCCCAATATACCAGACAATCTGAAGGAAGGAGGACAAGATAGGAGGTCTACCCAAACTGCTCCAAAACTCCACCAGAGAATCAGCGTGGACACAAGGATGCTTCCACACCCCCCACCAATAATGCCAAATAAGCATAGAGAAGGGGCATCTAAATAACATATGTGAGGAATCTTCCTCCCCATAACCACACAAAGCACAAATAGAAGGCCCCAAGAATCCCCATTTGTGAATATTGTCCAGAGTTAGGCATCTATTCAAGGCCAAAGTCCAAGCAAAGCACTTGCACTTCAGCCAAGAAAGATTATTCCAAACCTGTTTCCACTAGTGCACCTCTCTTCCCTCCAATCTATGATTCAATAGTTCCCGGTACCCACTAGAAACAGTAAAGACACCCTTAGGATTAGGAGCCCAGGCAAGTCCATCCCTACCCTTGAGGGCACTACAGTGTCTACTCGCCAAAATGCCATGCAACTTAGCACACTCTTCCTCCATCCTAGCAACCAGCCACTCATTAGGAGCCTTCCACCGCTCCAAATCCAACCGCCCACACCTATAAGCAACCTTGAATTCACTCACCCTTGACCATCTTGCCTCCAAAAACCTCTGGCTAAGGTTCCCAAGATTAGGAAACTGATCAAGGATGGGGGGGTACCCATCCCAAGAGTCATTCTAGAAAAGGACCTCTTCCCCCCTCCTACAGATCCAAAAGAGCCCTTCCTTAATGAGAGAAGCCCCCTTCTTGAGAGTATACCAAATCATTGAGCCTTTTCCCTCAAGTGGATATCTTGGAACCTCCTGCATTGGGATCCTCTGCATATATGTGTAGGCGAAAATCTTAGCCCAACCTCGATCCTGCTCAACATGTCACCTCTAGTACAGTTTAGCTGCCAAAGCCTCCCTGAATAAAATGGCGTGCCTTAAACCAAGCCCCCCCATCTACTTCAGGCTACACACCAAGTCCCAATTGACAAGACTCCATTTGGAAGAGGATAGATTGCCTGCCCATAAGAATTGCCTACCCATAAGAATTGCCTTGCCAAAGAGTCCAAACCCCTCAAGAACCACTTAGGAGTCACTTGAAGCATACATCGATAGATCGGAAGAGTCTGAACCACCAACTGAATCAGTTGAACCCTCCCAGCAAATGATAACCATCTGTGAGTCCAGTGATCAACCTTCAAGCAAAATTTATCCAAGATACCCTGCCATGACTCTTGAGGAGGGTTACCAGGAGAAATAGGAATACCCGAATAAGTCAAGGGCAAAGAGCCAACTTGGAATCTCAAGATAAGGGCAATCCTCCTTTGAATAGGTCCAGGAGTGTTGAAGAAAAGGATAGAAGATTTATCCTCATTGATCAACTGGCCCGAGACCGCCAAATAAACATCCAAAACCTTACGCAAATTAGTAGCTTCTCTGATCCGAGCAAGTCCCATCAGGGTCGTATCAACAACAAACTACAAATAAGACTATAGTTACAAGTCATTACCCCAACTCCAACCCTGAATACTACCCAGAGCCACATTATGCTTGATCAGCCTCCCCAAACCCTCAGCCAGGAGAATGAATAAGTAGGGGGAAAGTGGGTCCCCTTGGCGAAGACCCCTAGACACCAAACAGTTCAGTATGATCACCATTGATTAGCACTGAGAAAGAAGTGGACGAAACACAACTCATAACCCATTGGGTCCATTCCTCAGCAAAGCCAAAAGCCCTAAGGATCTTCTGGAGGAAGGACCAACAAACTCTATCGTAAGCCTTAGCCATGTCCAACTTGATAAACATAGCTTTTCCCTTTGAGGTTGCCATAGAATGAATGGTCTTTGTAGCAATAACCACACCATCCAGAATTTGGCACCCTTCCACAAACCTGCTCTGCTCCTCCGAGATAACATCCCCCAAACACTTCTTCAACCTATCCGCTATCAGCTTAGAGATGATCTTATAAATCACATTGCAGAGAGAGATAGGGTGGAACTGGCCTAACCTGTCGGCCCCATCACACTTGGGGATTAGCGCAATGAAAGTCACATTCAGAGCCCAAAGCATCTATTTGTTCCTATGGGACTCTTGGAATACTTCCAGTAAGTCCAGTTTGATGATATCCCAGAACTCTTGAAAGAATTCAACCAGGAACCCATCCGGACCAAGATCTTTTCCTTTCCTCATGCGAAAAAATAATCCTCTCGAGTTCTTCCAGCAAAATAGGACCCATAAGCTGCTCATTCATCTCCCCAGTAATAAGAGAAGGAATGTAAGCGAGAACCTGATTCTCCTCCACCACTTCCCCTTGATAATCCTCACTGAAGAGGGATCGAAAATACTGTAGGGCCTCCCTAGAGATTTCCTACAAGGATAATAACATTTCACCTCTATCATTGACTAGAGCAGGAATGGAATTTCCATGCCTTCTTGCTTTCATAGAGTTGAAAAAGAAAGCAGAGTTCTTATCGCCCGCTTGAAGCCAATCAATACGGGTTCTCTATTTCTAGTATATTTCTTCCCTGAGCTCCCATTCCTCTAAAGACTTGACAGCCATGTCCTCCTCCCTAAGCGAGGCTTCAGACAAACCATGCTCTCTGATTTCACTAGTGATGCCATTCAACACTGTTTGGGCAACTTTCTTAGCGTGAAAAATGTTCCCGAAACCCTATTGGTTCCATTGTTTAAGCTGAAACTTAACAAACTGCAACTTCTTGGCAAAAGTGTACATAGTTGTGCCAAAGGTTAGCCTCCCCTTCCTCCACCACTACTCAACAAGAACCTGCAAAGCAGGATCCTGAAGCCACATAAGATAGAATTGAACGAAGGAGAGCAAGCAACCCGAGCAGAAGAAGAAACCAGCTTGATAGGCTAGTGATTTAACCCTCTCCAGTCAAGAATCTCAGAACTTGTGGACCACCCCCCACCAACCCAGAAATTGGAAACCAAAAATCGATCTAGCCGCTCTGCAATCCAATGCTCCCCCACTCTCCTATTGTTCCAAGTGAACAAACCATTACCAGGCTTAATGTCAACAAGATGTAGTGAAGATATACTATCCCAAAAAAGCAAAGAAGAAGGTTCCAACCACATGACACCCCCCTTCTTCTCACTCAACTCAAGGATAGCATTGAAATCTCTCGCCATAATCCAAGGATGAAAAGGGATAAGCCTTCGCATACAATAAATATGAGACCATAAGTTCTACTTGCCCTGAAAATTGATTGGGGCATAGATATTAGTAAACAAGATAAGATCCTCGATCTCAAGACTAGAGGCAACCCCAGATAACGAGGATCTGGAGGCCACCCACTAGCCAAGGCAAATCCTTACAGGGTTCCAAAGATAGGCCACCCCTCCAGAGGAACCCGCTACCCCAATACACTAACACTCACCTCACCCCCAGAGCTTTGGCACTAGACCCATCATACTCTCCACCAAGAGTTTAGTTTCTTGCAAGAATAGGACATTAGGTGAATGATTCCTAATCAAATCCCAAACAATGTTGTCTAGGGTCGCTATTCAAGCCCCTCACATTCCATGAAAGCACAATCATTTTGGAGGATTGGAAAATTGAAAATCCAGAGTCTTTACTGACCCTGACTCAACCAAATTCTCTCCCATCAATTTGATCTTATCCAAGTCCTTCTTTCTGCCATCCTTTGAGTTCTTCTCTGTAGCACTTTTCTTAATATCTTTCTGATGCAGACCCAGGTGAACGGAGGACTTATTACTTTTATCCCCAGCCAGTTCCAATTTCAGAGCTATCGGAGAACCCTCTCCCCAACCAAATTCACTTCTGAACTAGGAGTGAGACCCAATTGGACTCCTACTGTTTGATCCATCTCCATTTGCTGGCTTCTGACCACTTGCAAGGCCTGGGTAAAGTCCTCAATAACTCTTTATGGACACCCCCTGAAGCACCTTGATCTAACCCCTTTATTCACTTCCTGTTGGCTAAGGTCATCCAAGGCCTCAAATCTATTTAAGGTATCCTCCTCTTGTCTCTCCTGTAAGGACCTCTTTTGTCCTCGATTCCTATTCCTTGTCTTAACTGAGACAAAACCATCATCACCCACTACCTCGACCGACATAGCCGCTTTTCCTTTATCAGTCCTATCTTGGCTTTGGGTCGGTTGTTGAGGTTGGTGCACCACCGATTTATATCTAGGGCACTTATGCTATAAATGACCATACTCATGACATAGACGATAGTGAAAAGGTAAAGTCTCATAATCTAACTGTTGAACCCATGAGTATGAGCCCACACACATATCTATAGCATCTAGTAGAGGTTTACTAAGATCAATTGCGACACAGATACGTGCAAAGGTCATTGCCTTTCTCCCTAGGGTTTGCATTGAAGATCCCACTAGCCTCCCAAGCAGTGTGGCAAACATCCATAGCACATCCTCTCGACAGCATTCCACTAGAAAACATGGTAACCAAACCCACACTGGAACACTATTTGGGAGCTCCTCTGAAGGATTAAACCCCGCATGCCAAGGTTTGATGAACAATCCCACCTGGTTGTAAAAATATGGGCCTCCTTCAAAGACCCTATTGCGATCCTCCATGCAACTGAAAGTAGCCATGGAGTAGTTATTTGCCAACAGCATGATCTCCATTTCCCCTTCTGGTGCCCAAGTCCTTTGCACCCAGTTTTCCAAAAACTACAAGGAAACCCTCATTCCCAAAAACTTGCAGTATAGCGAGTGTTTTGAAAATTATTCAACGTCTTTAGCTATCATCTCAGGAGGAATAACCAGCTTCGGCCTCTCACTGCATCTCTCCAAACAACCATTAATCTTCATAATGTGAGAGCTACCAGCACTCCTAGACCCCGATTCTGATGAGAAAAGATTATTGTTAGAAGTCTTCATACTCTGAAGTGGGGGTTTTGAGCCCACCGCAACACAGAATTCCATGGTGGGAGCAACCTGCGAGGCCTCACCACCAATACTCGACATCGGAGCGCTAAAAAAAATTAAACCAAAATGCTAAGGACCGACACCCCAAAGGGCCACTCAAGAAGGCTTGGCACCCAAGACATCACCCCTCCCAAGCACCACCAAAGGAAGGGGCCAGTTGAATCCTCCTGTCCCACGAGAAAAACCCAAGCCGCAGCACACTGAAACCCCACTCCCGCACAGCCTAAACCCCACCCAGCGACCACCGTTTCTCTCCCCACACCCATGGTCGGTCCCTTCCTAGCATCGTTTGCCACTACTCTCCCCAGACGCCCTGCACTTCCCTCCCCCACCACACCTGCAACACTGCCTCCCACGAGCTAGGGCATCGAAACCCTAGCTCGGCTGCCTGCGAGCCCCCGCATGCACGACACCATCGTTCCCCCGATCAGGTTTTGGATTCTTCCTATAACTATTAATCTAATTAATTAATATAATTAATATATACTTAATTAGTCTAAATTTATTTATATAGAATGATTTATTTCCTTGTGTATTAAAAGATTAAGATATAATTACAAAAAAAAGTTATATCTATGAAAATAGAAGAAACATTACTCTTCATAGACTTACTGTTAGGTTCCGGAGACAACTGAGAGGGGGGGGGGGGGGGTGAATCAGTTGTCTAATAAATTTAAATCAAAAAAAAATTAACCAACTTAATGCTTAATACCAGTAAACCAGTTAAGTATGTCGGTAGACAGTTTTAACAAATAATTGCTATACCGATAAAGATTAATGCATGAAACATAAACACAAAGTCATCCACAACACATGACACCAATATTTGTACGTGGAAACCCTGTAAAGGGAAAAACCACGGTGGGAAACCTTACCCACAATCAGATGATACTACTGCAGATAGTAAGTGTATATAAATGGGGTCTGCACATGCAGAAAGGCCAACAGCCTAGAGCTCACTGCTCAATCACAAAATGGGAGTCACACTGACTACAGTTGGATGGTTAAATCCAATAAGAATGTACTGCACAAAATAGCATCTTCATATGTTGGATTTAGTACCGGTGTAATGTTGATATGCTTTCACAAAAACCTAGCTTCACCTTCAAATGATGTCTGTGTGTATTGCACTGCTTAATCTCGCATATACCTTCACACAATTCTTTTTCGAATTCCACACTTGATCTTACAAATAAGATCTTACCTTTATACCATAACCTAAGACCAATTTTAGTAGGTCGGCTCTACAAGATATTACAATAAAAACATTTTACAAATAATATAATATCCAATGCAATAACCGATTGAACATGTCAACTTGATGCATTTACAACAATAATTAATCATCTCCATAGCATGCCATGCTGATCTGGAAAAGATAAACCTGTCGTTGAAACCCTAGATAACCCTGAACGTATTTGCCGGTAAAAGAAAATATGCAAATATGAATATACCAATGATTAATTCATTAAGATAAGGTGTCCACACGATGTCTTCGATATTACCAAGTGTCTTCCATATCATTTCAAGTGTCGGTGATCATTATATCCTGTCGGTGAACCATATACCAGTAACTGTGCAATAGTTACTTGCTTGCCAGTGAATGTTGTTGGATCTCCAAAGTGCTAGTGTTTTAGTAGGTGTTGACATCAATGACAAAACCATACCAAAATTCCAACAATTACTACCTTGATCAATGCACATATGCCTAACCTTGATCTAGGTGGATGGGTATGCGCTTTCCTCTTATTATCTTTATATTGTAATTTTGTATAATAATTTAATCTTATTTTAATTTGATAATATACATCATATTTGAAGTTATATATCATGTCATATAACATGCATTTATTTATGAATCTCATTTATTAAAAAAATGAAATAGATATTAAAAATTAGATGTAGAATATATTTTATAGAGATATAAAAAAATATAGAAGTTCAAAAATATAAATGGGAAGCAAGTTTTATGATTGTATAATCATATTTAAGAATTTTAATAATAATAACAACTAAAACTTTAGAAGAATTATATCATATGAAAGAAAAGATTTTGAATAGGCCATCCAAAATTGCATGCGAGTGAGTGAGCAAGTGAACCAGTGAAGGATAACTTTGAATAGGGATGAAAAGAAAAGAGATACAATAGTGAGGTTTATTGACTTTAAAATTCTTAATACCTGAAGCTTAAGAAATACCAATATGTAGGACATCCAATTAAAGAAAATTCACCACATTGAAGTGAGCTATTTTTCTTGCTATCAATTAAGATAAATCACATTTAGAATGTAAAGAATACAATATAAATCATATAAGATGATGTGCAATGCCTCTAAACTCTTTGAATGACATCTTTATCTCACTTGATTTAAATTATTGTATATTTTAATTCTAATGTTAATTTAAGTGATTTATTTTGCAAAAAAAATTATGATTTTAATATATTTTATTATTTTTATGTTTTTGTTATATATTATTTTTTATAAAAATTGGAATCTTTATTTTAATATAGCTTTCAAGTATACATCAGATGATCAAGCTATTGGAAAAGATAAACTATGATCACATAGATGAAAGATAGTTCATGGAGATTAAAGATTATAGTGATACATATAGTACTTTGTTCAAAATTCCATCAAATATTTATTCTTTCATTAAAAATATATATTGTTATAATATATTATATAAAAATAACAATATATATAATCTAATCATCGAAAATAATAGTATATAATTTAAATTTGTAATAGAAAAAACTCATAAATTATGAATTCGGCCCATTTAAATAGCCATGGGGTTTGGGGAATTATGATCTAATAAGCAAAAACAAAATAAATTGTGTTGAGAACAATACAAAAGTGAAATTAGAGTCTTCAAAACTTTGTCTCCTTCGTGGAGAAAATGATATTTTGTTTGCTTTGTTGTCAAATTTGGATTTTGTATTCTTCTTTGGGGAAGAATATAACTTTTTAATATTTTATTCACAAGTGGACATCATCCACATCCATCTTTTCCACACTGCAATATTTTGTTTGTTTTGGTACCCAATGATTTGTAATGTATAAAAAGGAAAATATAATAATTTTATCTTTGTTAAAATAAATTAGTATAGATAGTTTATTAAAAAAATTATGTAAGAGTGTTTATATTATTATTTATAAAATAATATCATAAGATGATGGTGAGAGTTTTGCGATATAGGTAGATGTTAATAAATTAACTAGCAGTCACATGGTTTTTCGTGTAACAAGTAGTCGATATAGACGCTTAATGGTATTACAATTTATTTTATGTTTAGCGGAGGAGCTTAATGGTATTACAATTTATTTTTTAAGTTGTGTGAAAATATAAAATTGGGACCATTGTAATTTTATATTTCAAACAAATTATTTTTTTTATTTTTAGCAATGATATAAAAAATATTCTATAAAGTGGTTTTAATATTATTAGGAAAGCTATTTTAAAATTTTCATTGGATATTTTAAATTTAAAGCGTTGCAACTTAATAGTTGAAATTAATACATTAATGTTATTACAATTTGTTTTTTCAAAATTTTGTTTGAAAGTATAAAATTGGAACTATTGTAGTTTTTTATTTCAAACAGATAAGTTTTATATTTTTGTGAAATGATGCAAAAGATTTAATATTATTAGAAAACTTAGTTTGAATTTTTTTAATTTGATCCATAGCAACTTAATGGTTTTTTGCAGGGTTGTAGGTAGCTTGGCTTTTATTCTGTTCGAAATGGTTTGCATTGGTCCTGAAAGTGAATTCTCTCTCATGCAGCTGTCTTTCACACCCATCTCTTCTTCGGTTGGAGTTATTCTGCTTTAAAATTGTCAGATCGAACTTTTTGTAAAAATGGGTAGTGATAGGAGGGTGGGGTTTTTAGTCGAAACATACTGGTTGTAAGGGCTATATACATCTCTGTTGTAAATTCAAAAATGGCTACAACCAGAGGTTTTCTTGCAGGTTCTTTCTTGCCTGTATACCATGTCTGAACCCGATGTAAAATTTGCTTTTAATTAATATAAGTTCAATGGACTCTCCACTTTTATCAAAAAAACAAAAAAATAGTTGAAATTATTTTTTTATTTTTTATTTTTTTTCAAACTATATAGCAATCTAGAAATGATATAGAA
Source organism: Cryptomeria japonica (assembly GCF_030272615.1). Classification (NCBI taxonomy): domain Eukaryota; kingdom Viridiplantae; phylum Streptophyta; class Pinopsida; order Cupressales; family Cupressaceae; genus Cryptomeria; species Cryptomeria japonica. The sequence continues at coordinate 190,423,165 of NC_081412.1, read as the reverse complement.
AAATATCTATATAGTGGGTTTAATATTATGACGAAAGTTTGAAATATTCATTGAATATTTTAAATTTTAACCATTGCAACTTAATAGTTGAATTTAATATCTTAATGGTATTACAATTTATTTTTTATTTTTTTAATTAAGTATAAAATTAGAAAAATTGTAATTTTTTATTTCAAACAAATAAATTTTATATTTTGTGAAATGATAAGAAAGATATCTATAAAGTAGATTTAATATTATAAGAAAAGTTAGTTTGAAATTTTTAAATTTGAACCATTGCAACTTAATAGTTGAAATTAAGTGTTTATTTTTTATTTTTTCAAACTATATAGCAAGACATGTATAAATATTGCATGAAAAAAATTTAATTTATTTTTTGCATTTTACGATAGAAAACATCAATGTGGGAAATCTATACACAAAACAAAATTTAAGAATAGAATCATTGCAATTTAAAATAAGTAATTTTAACTTAAAAATTATATACAAAAAAGTAATCTAGAAACCACAATTAGCAGTGGTTTGACATCGTTTAAAATGTGAACCATTGTTATTTAAAATTCCAGAAAAAAAAATGCATCTAAAACAAGTATAAACAAAAAAATGTTTTCAAGCAAGATATGTTTTTGTCTCATCCATGTATGTGGAAGAGGTTGCACGAAATCTGTCAAATAGGATCTGCAATGAAAAGGCAAAATCAAGATCAATATAAAATTGAAAGTGCTTATAAAAGCATATATAATATAAAATTTAAATTAAACTGGTTATAGAGTTGAAATGTAGTGTGTAAATGGTTATAGAACAACATTTTTTTAAGGTAAACGGGAGTATACCTGCATCGTGAAGATGGAGCATGCGGGCTATGAAGTCTGATCAGTCCTTCCAACCATGTTGTGATTTCCTAGAAATAGAAAGACATGTGGATCATAATTTTAGTGCAGTTAGGAAGAATGGAGACATAAGGAAGCGATTCCAAATTTGCGGAGGGAATAGTTTTATACCTTGAACAACAAGAGGGTAGATGTGGACCACAAACTTGAGATTCTTGTTAGTATATTCAAGATGCTCAAAGACACAGATATCACCTTCTTTTAAACCATTGTCACGCACAAAATATCTCCATCCCGCTGAAAAAGTAGGCGTTGTATTGCCTATGATGCATTTGAGCTTCCAAGTCTTTTGTTCCCCAATACAAAGCACAACTTGGGCTTCTCTACGAGGTTGTTGAATTGGAAATTGCATCAATTTAGGGAATATATAGAAAAGAATTGAGAAACATATAGAAGAGTCAAATAATATATGTAATATGAAAAGCTAACTAAAAGTGGGAGCATAGAGACATTGAAAGGTTTGCAACTTACTAAGATCAACAGTGCAGTTACATTCCATGACTTCATTGTGATAGCACAAGAAAGTTTGGTTGTAGCAAGGGGTACAAATTGATGAGTTGAATCATAATAGAATGTAAAGTTAAATTGTGGAATCAAAGAAATTTTTAAAAATGGCAAGCTACAAACAAGTAAAGTTTTGTATTTGTTGTTAAAATGCTTGTTTACCAATGGAAGAGGGTGGACACTGTGGTGGGCTACTTGTACTCACACTAGCATCGCTACTTGTGGGGACCTTCTCACAACCTAATTTACCAAACACATGGACTCCCAAACAAAAACTTTTTAAAAAGTTGAAAACAAGAAATTCTTCAAATTCAAGGTTGTAATATTTCATAAAATCATTCCAACCATGTTGGAATTCTAATTTATTATTGATTGTGACTAAACTGACTTTCCATGCATGACCAGATGGATCATGCAAGATGATTAATTTACCTCTCTCCTCTGATAAATAAGAAGTAAATGACAGAGTGATCACTTGCATAGTAAGCATCATGCAACAGATTTAAGAAAATACAAAGAAAATGTAAACATGTTTTTTAAATGAAGATGGTTGTAAAAAGAAGAAAGATAAATCTAACCAGTTTGTGGTTGAAATCTTCAAGGAGCGTCTTTAAAAAAGGAGATTTGTCATGCTTTTTTAGGCAAGCTTGATTGCATGACATACATGATTTGAACGAGACATCATTCTACTATGTTGTCATGGCAAAGATAGGAACAATGCCTATAAACATCAACAACATATTGTTGGCATTATACACTCAGATGAGAATGATTGATGTTGTCATTGATGGCAACCAACTGGTAACAAGGTTTCACAAGTTCTACCGGCAATAGACTTCACATACCGGCACCGACAGCAAATTATACCGGCAGTCCAAGCCAACTTGGAAATAATATTGTTTATGCGAAATGTATTGTAATGTAATATTATATTTGTATGGCCGACATGATGTATTGTAAAGACTCATATATGTATGAGATCTTGTAGGTCATTTGTAATGTAATGTAAGTAAGAAAGTATGTATATAGGTATGTATGTAAATGGTATACGAGAGCGAATAATTGTATATGCATTTTGATGTGTTTATCTTGAGAGCGAATAAGAGGAGAGCAGAGTGAAGACTATTCTATGTAAGCATAATCATTCACCAACAAGGTTTTGACAAAGGTCTCAAACAGAGCTTAAACTGGTACTGAATCCAACATTGCAGATGCTATTTTAAAGCAGTACATTTTTATTGGATTTAACCATCCAATTGTAGTCAATGGGACTCCATTTTTGTTGAGCAGTGAGCTCTAGGCAGTTGGCCTTCCCTGCATGTGTAGGCCCCTATTGTACTAAGTAATATTTATTCATATTGGCCAGTGAGTAAATATCGTGGGTCACAAATCCCACTGAGGTTTTTCCCTTACTGGGTTCCCTCGCCAAAAATACTTGGGTTATGGTGTGCATTTATGCTCATTCTTTTGTTTCTTGTTACTGCATTATTATTTGCTTGCCGATATATTAATTTGGGTTGTAAAGTTGCAAATAAGTTTAAATCTTTCATCCACCGGTTAGACACTAATTCACCCCCCCCCCCCTCTTTCTCAGTGTCTTTGAGACTAACCAAGTATCTAACAATTGGTATCAGAGCCTCGTCCTCTATTTTCAGAGCTTGAAGAAGATTCTAAAACTGGTACTAATGGAAAGTTTGAGACAAACGTTGGAAGGAGCTCTTGAAGATTTTGATGCAGAAAAATTGAAGAATATCAAACTGGAAGATGAACTCAAATCTGCTCGGGAATTCATCAAAGCACTTCAAGAAAACCTGGTCATAGCAAAGAATAAGAGAAAAGAATTATATGTGCAACTGCAAAACCAAGATGATGAAGAAAAGGAAACTCTCAAAGATATTGCAGAAAAAATGAGACAAGAGAATAGTAACATGAGGAATGAGATGCAAGATTTAACCATGAGACTATGTAAGGCTATTGAAGATAGAAAGAGTAATGAGTAAGATTTGGCCAAAAGACTTAATGAAAGATCAGATGAATCTCTAAGGCTTAGTTATGAAAATGATATGCTTAAAATAGATTTGATTCACATGCAACATGACAAAGAGGAACTTATGAGACAAGTTAGTACTTTGGAAAGTGAGTTGATCAATGCAAATGAATACAAAGACAAATTCAAGAAGAGTTCAGACAAGCTTGATGATATGCTGAAAAGTCAAAAACCTAATGGAGAAACAGTTGGACTTGGATTTGAACATGGGGAAAGTTGTGGAACTATAGATAATCATGATCATAGCAAACTGGTAAGGCAGCCTAATTCTTATAAATTCAATAGAGAATGCTTTAATTGCAACAAATTTGGTCATAGAGCAAATCAGTGAAAATTTAGGAATAATCAGAATACAAACTTACCCACCGGTCAATGTTCCAAATGCAATAAAAATGGTCATAACTTAGACAATTGTAGAATGAATGTGAAATGCTATGTCTGTGGTAGATTTGGACATCTATCTAATCAATGCAGAACTCAAACCGGTCAAGGTTATGGAAAATCTATTCAAAGAAACAATGTAACCTGTCATGCATGCAACAAGATATTGCAAGATTTTGCAGAAGTAAGATTGTACCGACGAACAACAAAGGATCTAATGGAAAAGGCAAAGAAAAGGTGAATGAAATCAAGAAAGAATTCACTAAACAATGGGTCTAGAAGAGAGATCAGAGGAATGATGAATTTATCTCTGCACCAACAGAACAGAGCAATCCTGTACCGGCAGGAGATTCTTCATCTAACTAAGGAATAATACTTAGGGGTAAGGCAACTAATTGAAGATCATGCATTTACCCTCAATTGGTGGTAAGAAGTCATATTTCTTCTTTATCGACATATATGTTGTGTATTCACTTCACCGGCGAAGCATTTATTGCGGTTGTAAGTTAACTTTTTGGTTATAAAGCACTTGAATTTCTCATTTTGACTCATCAAGCATTCAAGCATTTGAAGAGCGTGAAAGTTGAGCACCAGCATTCTAGAGGTGAAGCAGCAAAGGTTTTTCAGGGCATCCAAGGTTTTCACTTGCATTCGATAATCAAAGGTATTTATCTTACGAAATGGCTTCTTCTTCCTTCATTCCTGAATTCATTACAAACCCTATTATTGTGGAAAATTTCAAGCGTCCTATACCTATCTTCAAGATAATCCCTAAGATAGAAAAGTTGGATGACTTCATTGGTGCATTTTCAAAAATTTTGAAGGGAGTCACATTTGCTAAAGACCCTAGGTCATACATTCACTTTAACATTGAAGATTTAGGGTCTGAGGATTTAAAGAACATGTTCATGAATGTTATCACTGACAAACAAGGTATAGTCAAACCGTAACACAAGGTTGTTGAAGACTTAGGGTTCATTGACATCCTTCACATACCTGAATTTTTAGATGAGATTTTCTATTATGTTCTTAGCAGAGTTCACGGTGAATTTTTTGGCTAGACTCAATTTTCAAAATCCCTAAGGAAGCAATTAAGGTTGTTACTGGTTTACCTTCTACCAGCACTAGGCCTGATAAGAAAAATAAAATTCCAAACAAAGAGGTTATGAACTTAACCGGCACAATATTAGATAACGGATCACTTAGGGTTAGTGATATAACCAATAACAATGTTAAATATGCAAGTATGGTTATTGGATACAAAGTTGCTCATACTAATAGGCTGAATTTTGTTTCAATCTTATGCATTCATAGTGCCTATGAGATGATTATGAATAATGCTAAAATTGGCATCTGTGAATGACTAAAAGATGAACTGTTAGAAAATTTGGAAAAAATTAAAGGTGATAAGAAGGGAACATGCAAGTTTGGGAATTTGATTGTATACTTAATGCTATATTTCTCAAAGGAGATTCCCGATATTGGAAACAAGGACTTTGCCTATGATATTTTTGTTGGAAAACAAATTAAGAAGGCAATTACCGGCATAGGTTCATATGGTGACAAACAGGTAAAAGAATACTTCAAGGACTTTCAAGGTAAAATGAGGCAAAGGGAAAGGATTCCCCAAAGCATTGTTGATAAATATGACAAACAGATATGCTTTGTGATTAAAAGAGATGAAGTATGGATGGAGGCAATTAGACCTAGAACTGTGTAATAACCCACCATACTTAACCCAACAAATTTGACCATTCTTTTTTTTTGTTTAATTTAATCATTGTGTTTGATTCAATCACATACTCTGGGAATCCATCCATTAGGATTAGGCATTCATCCATCCGGGATGAGCATCTAACCATACAGGTTAGGCATATGTCCATACGGGACATAAGATTTCATCTATCCAATACGGGATAGGCATCTACCCATACGGGGTAGACATCTATCCAATCGAGATAGGAGGTGCTCTGGCCAGAGACTTAGACTCATCAAGACCATTCGGGTCCTGAGCCACTCACTAAGTACTACACTCTTCTAACAGAAGTGCACCGAGGTCGATGTCCTTAGGAGTAATTAAATAACATAATTCAAGCTTGAATTCCACCTCAAAATTTGGCTTAAAGCCTCGGGAAGTCAAGCGAATCCATACGGGATTCCTTCCGAGTATGCGTTGAATTACTTTTTCCATTTTATTATGCTTATCTTTCAAATTAGGATTCTACTCAACCCTTCTCTTACCAAGCCTAGACCCCACCCACGAACACCTGAGTACTAGGGACAACTTTGTCCCAAGACTGCCTACATACTCGTTTCAGCACGGGATCAAGGCGTAAAGTATGTAGTTCTATTTTCTATTCTATGGTTTGATGTAAACTAATTAGTGGGTACGTAACCCTTTCTAGGGTCAATGTCCCAGACAGTTTCTCTGTGGTTGCTACCCATGGTGGTAGCACTTAAACAAAGGCTCAAGATAGCCTATTGTTTGTGGCTTAAAACAACTACATCCTAACACCTATCATAAGCGTCACCCTTGACCAAATTGTCAATCACCAATATCTCTTCAAGATTAAATCAATTTCATAAAAGCATTTTACTTAATCAACCCTAAAGGGGGTTTACTATGATTTAACTCAACGGATGTAAAATCATTTAAGGATTATCTTGTTAGATTATCGATCCAAGAGGGATTACCTGCCCCTTGGATTTTAACTTCCAAGTGTCCCTTATTACTCCCTGACAATTTATAGGGACGATGCCACAGACATCGTTGATGTAGCTTTATTAGGCATTAAGTGCAGTAGTTCAACACAACGGCATTACCCGTAAGCGTGACCCAGAGGCACTGTATATACCGAACACTACTAGGTTTTGGTTTCCATCTTCCTCTATTTAGTTTTCTAACTAAGAGCTATGAAAACATCATACTTGAAAACAATTACTAATTGAACGTGTATAATTTAATAATTGAAATAACTACTTGATGAATTACATGGAATGAAAAAAACCATAACTAAAATTATTTATTTTTCAAACTTGAAATATAACTTGCATAATAATAATTAAACGTATAACTTGCATGAAGATGAAGAAAATGTAACTTTGTCATAAATAAATGCAATTAAGTAATTCGCATGAAGTAAGGATAGAGTAAGATATATGCAAGGTTGAGGAATGCGTTGGTTTCTATCATGAGAATAATCAATTATAGGGTCACTGGACCCGAAAATAGTAATTAGCTTAGACATTTGGTTCAAATCATATTAATATGAATTAATTGCCAAAAAGCTAACTAAGTGCCCTGATGGATCTTAAATGGATTGAACAACTTTAATTATATAATATACAAATATAAATTTTTCTTAAGATAAATTAATTATGAATATACTACACATTAATCCCCGATATTTATAAAATTTTCTAAGTTAAATTTAATAACTTAAAATTTATTTTAAGAAAAGAGTGTAACAATTCCTAAATGGAAATTTATACATTTATATTTATATAAAAAAAAATTAAATAAAAATAAAATATAAAAAAAAAGAAGGTGAATCTTTGTTTAAGGGTTAGTGGGGAGTGGGGCCCACGGGTCCCATCACCACTGTGGGTCTGCAGAAGCAGGCCCACGGTGATGAGGGGACCCCGTGGTCCCCTCCACTACCCTGCGGCCACTGTCGTGACAGTGACCGCAGGGGAAGTGGAGGGTACCACTTCCCCGACGGATACGTTGACCGCCTCCCCTATTCTGCACGCCGCCCGATAACCATTCAATAGATTTCGATGGGCATGATTTTGCATTAAGTTTGCTTGTAATATTAAATACGTTCATTTTCGTTTGTAATATATATATATATAAAGATAAATAGTTTGAAATAAACAGAGAAATAATTTTCTTCAGCGATGCACAGATAACAGATTTATGCTGAGAAATACAAAACCTTTCAAGAAGATTTAATATTCACATAGAGGGATTTATATTCTATTCTTCAACTAATATTCACAAAGAGAGATTTATTTCTTCATTCATAGAGGGAGAGATTTCTGAGAGGAAAAGAATAATATTTTCCACAATGAATAATGAGCACAGCGAGGTTTATATTTTGTTATCAGACTTTTCTGTTCATAGAGAAGTAAAATTTAATTAAAGGATGAAATTTTACTTTCAGATTTCCATTCGAAGAGCCAGAGAAAAGAATTCAAGAGAGAATAAATATTAAGATTCATATCATTTAATCACACAGGGAAGATTTTTAATCTCAGAAAAAGAATTTTAAATAAGGGGAAATATGATTTTTGGATAGATCTAAAATCTTTGGAAAAGAAAAAAGCAAGATCATGTGCATATTTCCTAAATAAAATAAATAATAGAGCTGCATTTTATTCCTAAATAAGAAGAAGAGATTTATTTATTCATTCACAGAGAGAGAGAGAGATTTATTTATTTTTATATTCAATATCATCTCTAGTTTTCAAAAGAAAACAGAAAAGCAAAAAACTAATTTTCTACCTTTTAAATAGATTAAATAAAATATGCAAGAGAAGTCTGCATTTGTATTTAAAAAGAGAAAGAATTATATCACTGCATTTCTTTAAAGAAAACAAAATAGATTTTCTTCCTATCTAGCAATTAAAAAATGATTTCTTTCAGAAAACTATATTCAACTAAAGAATCTAGAAACTATATTTTTTTTTTTGATAAATACAAATTCCTCATAGGACAAAAGGAGAGAACCTGGTTTATTGAAGCTTGATGTTGAATCCTCTAGCTATCCTTTGATCCTTCCTTGCAACTTGAGAGAGATCCTTCAAACAACAACTTAAAAATCCTACAACAAAAATGAGACTACCAAAGATTAACTTGGGAAATTTCCTTCAAAACATAATTAACTCCCTTCTTTGAAACTTGCATATCATTTTATAAGAAAAATCCCTCCCTTCCACTATCTAGAAAATTTAATTAAAAAGGAGATTCTTTTCCAATATTGGACTCATGCAAATTGATTAAACTTAGTGGGCGAGTTACATGCAAAGTGGTGGAGATTCCTCTAGAAGCTTCTTATTCTTCCTACAACATGTGCCATAATTGGGAGTGGAAAATAAATAAATAAATAGAAATAATTATATTCTCCAAGTGTGTGTGTTTGTATTCATCTTATTCTTTTATAACATTTATTCAATCATTTAAATAGCTTAACCACAAATATAATAGAATTGTATTTAAATCAAAAAGTGATAAAGGAGGGTTGTGACAAACTATCTGGATAACAGAGATGGGTTATGAAGTGGACTCACACATATTGTAATCTTATGCCAAGATACTTCTAGATGCTCCACCGAAACCGACAGAAAATATCTTTGGTAATGCTAAAACTATAGAGAGTGATCTTACTATGCAGAAGCAGAGGAAGAAAAGAGACAAAGTAATAAAAGATGCTTCGAAGTTTGTTGAAGTTGTTAAAAAGGGATTGTTGAAACTTGATCCGATGAAAGGTGTTGCTGAGCAAGAAAGAAAATCAGAACAGAAACCGGTAGCACATATTTCTCCTATAGCTACCTCATCTGATTCTGACAATGACAAGCCTGCATAATTCAAAAGGGTGGAAATGAAGAAAAGAAAACCCTCACCGGCATCTGCTCCATCATCGAAGAAATCAAGAACACTTAGAAAGAAATAATAGGTTGTGAGAGAGTCCAGTGGTCAGAAGAAGAAAGTCACACCAAAGAAGCAACCGGGATAAAAGGAACTTGACACTCTTTCACCGGAAGAGCTGATAAATGAAATAACTCAGGAAGGAAATCTCGGTAATGTTAGTAAGTTCTATCATTCTTTTATTGATTCTGATAAGGATACCATTGAGGAGAGCATTATTTTGTATCTGGATATATATAAGGTTTTTATTGAGGTTATAGATGTTCTTCCTAATGATCTATACTTGAGACTAGAAGCAAAGAGAATGTCCATTATGGAGTTAGATAAGAAATTGAAGGTTGAGGCTCTGTTAGCAGTTCACCCTGTTAAGTCTAAGCAATAAATAGATGATTTGATATCTGAAGCTAACAGGACTATTTTAGTGAGTGATCACCGGCAAGTTAGTCTTATGGTTGGCAGAGTAAAAGAGATTGCAGATGAAATAGCGGATAAGTGGGATATATTCTTTGTTGAGAAGGAGAAAAGGGAAGAGAAAGATAGATAGAAAGTTGATAAATCATTTACTAAAGTATATCAGAAAGCAAATAAGGGTAAGATTAAGGTTGGCACTGTACCTGACATCACAATTAAGGACAACTCACCACCACCGGCATAGGACACCCCACCGGTAGTAGCAAAGGCACTGGCAAAAATGCAAAATGAGCCTGAAAAGATATCAGAGGAAGTGAAAGAAGATGATATTGATCCCGAGTCAAACATTCTATTCACAATGAATGTTGACACTCAGGACATCAATATTGTAATGGATAAGGAAATTGTAGAGGAAAAGAAATCTGAAGCTATAAATGTTGAGATCTCTGAATCACTGGTCAAGACTGTTAACACTCAGTAGAATATTGAGATACATGTAGAAGTAGAAAAAGAACCAGAACAGACACAATCTGAACTGATAGAGAATAAGAATGAGAATAAGAGTGAAAATAAGGAAGAGAAAGTGGATAAAAAAGAGGTTAAGGTAACTAAACAGGTATCTGGAGAAGAAAAGAAAATTATTGCAAAACCTAGCACTCCTCCTAGTACTTCTACTGTGGATTACAGACCGACAAATATCATTGATGTATTATTAGATTCCATAAAGAAGATAACAAAATGCAATGCCTTAGCATTTAAGGCTATTGATGATTTTTTACCAATTTTGCAGATGTTTGTACCGGCGTGCAAGGTTGATCACATTGTTGGGTCTATAGGTAAATTGGACACATTGCCCAAATTCATTTCTTCTAACATTCAAACTGTAGATAAGATAAATGAGGAGACCATTCAGGAAAGAGTTAATAAGGAGAAGGATGAATTCTTTGACAAAACAATAAAGGATTGTACAAAACAGATTGATTCATTTTTACTGGCATTGAATCCCACCATTTTGGAATATAAGGAATTGTACTAGGAATCTTGCAAACCTCACCATCTAACAGAAGATATTGATGAGAAAATAAGGAAAACATAGAAAGAGATTGATGACATTGCTGACAATATGATTGGTTCTTCAGAACTCACATTAGTTTTGGATCAAGAGATGGCTATTTATGAAGAGAAGATTGAGAAATTGAGAAGAGAGAAAGCAAGGTTGAAGATGAAAATGCGAGAGTTAAAGAAAAAACTTGGTCCTAGATTGGATAATTTGTTAACACACTGGAATGAGCTATCTAAGGCAACTATTCAATGGGATAGATCACCAGAGCAACAGATGCGGGATAATCCGATAGACAGAGACTGTAATTTCTGACAGTACAAAGTTTTTGCAAAGTCTTAACTTGGTTTTGGCAAACATTTTTCAGATTGTACATAACTAGCTACAGGTTTCTAAGTAATTTTTGAATTTTTTGATACATTTTGACATCCTTTGTCATTGATGTCAAAGGGGGAGTGGTGTAATGAGAAAAATATACAGAAGGAGATCACTTGCTCAGGGGGGGCACTCTCAGTTTTTAGACTTCAAATTTTGGATATCAGTTTTGATTTTTCTCATGAGTGTTGCCATCAATGCCAAAGGCGAGATTGTTGGAATTATACACTTGAATGAGAATGGTTGATGTTGTCATTAATGGCAACCAACTGGTGACAAGGTTTCACAGGTTCTACCAGCAACAGACTTCACATACCGGCACCGGTAGTCACTACAAGTGTTATTCACACCGGCAGTCCGAGCTGACTTGGAAATAATATTGTTTATGCGAAATGTATTGTAATGTAATATTATATTTGTATGGTCGACATGATGTATTGTAAAGACTCATATATGTATGAGATCTTGTAGGTCATTTGTAATGTAATGTAAGTAAGAAAGTCTGTATGTAAGCAGTATACGAGAGCGAATAATTGTATATGCATTTTGATGTGTTTATCTTGAGAGCGAATAAGAGCAGAGCAGAGCGAAGACTATTCTGTGTAAGAAGAATCATTCACCAGCAAGGTTTTGGCAGAGGTATCAGACAGAGCTTAAACCGGTACTGAATCCAGCATTGCAAATGTTATTTTGAAACAGTACATTGTTATTGGATTTAACCATCCAATTGTAGTCAATCGGACTCCATTTTTGTTGAGCAGTGAGCTCTAGGCAGTTGGCCTTCCTACATGTGTAGGCCCCTATTGTACTAAGTAATATTTATTCATATTGGCCAGTGAGTAAATATTGTGGGTCACAAATCCCACTGAGGTTTTTCCCTTACCGGATTTCCTCGCCAAAAATATTTGTGTTATGGTGTGCATTTATGCTCATTCTTTTGTTTCTGTTTACCTCATTATTATTTTCTTATCGGTATATTAATTTGGGTTGTAAAGTTGCAAATAAGTTTAAATCTTTCATCCACCGGTAAGACATTGATTCATCCCCCCTTCTCAGTGTCTTTGGGACTAACCAAGTATCTAACACATTTGTGTGAGATAAATTTTAGTATGATTATATCTATGAATATTGTATATTGTTTTTTGTGAAGACATGAATAGAATGAAGGATGAAATAGATATCAATGTTATGATTTTAAAAAAGGGAAGGGCGGATTAATTATATATATATAAACATGTATACAGACATACATAAACATTTTATGAAACTTGGATATTAGTTTGAGCTATATTCTGCAATGTATACAAATATATATCTGCATACACATGTGTCCATGAATATACATATACCATATGAATCTAACAAATAGATTACAAAAAATAGGTTAGACTAATAACCAGATTTGATAAGATGTTTATGTTTGTCTGTATACATGTTTCTATATATGTGTATATTTTCATGTGTGTATCCATATATATGCATATGCATATGTATATATAATCAAAGCAAAATTGAACCAAAGATATAAAAAACATTCAATCCGCAACAAAGGATTATCTATCATTTGTCGACGATTCACAATATCACTCCTTCACAGAAGACTAAATTTCCCACCACAGCACAAATTAATGGTTAGTCTCTAGAAACATCAAAGAAAGGCCAACACACATATACACATATTGGTAATCAACATGTTAGTGGGAATGTTATTTATACATATAGATGTGTGTGTGTGTATATATATATTATGTATACATACATATATAAGTAGTGTATGTGTATGTGTGTTTATATATGTATATGTATATGCAGATGTATATGCATATGTATATGTATATGCATATGTATATGTATATGTATGTATGTATGTACATACATATATATGTATATGTATATGCAGATGTATATGCATATGTATATGTATATGCATATGTATATGTATATGTATGTATGTATGTACATACATACATACATACATACATACATACATACATACATGCATACATGCATACATACATACATAGACACATACATACATACATATTGTTGGAATCAATGAACACTAAGAGGGGGGGTCAATCAGTGTTCCACAGTTTAAAAACTTATTAAGTTGATTCTTAAACCACCGAATGCATAAGAATTAAAGTAAAATGCAGAAACATAAATCAACCAACCACAATACCATAACACCAGAATTTTTATGTGGAAACCCGGAAAGGTAAAAACCATGGTGGTATTTGAAACCACAATATTATTATACTATGGCTAGGAGTATGATAATATCACATAAGGGAATGCACTTGCATTCAGGTACACTACCTAGAGCTCACTACTCAATTACAAAATAGGGCTACAACCCAGGGGAAGGCTCACTGCCTTACAGGAGATTACAATTTATTACAATAATGAATGAACTAAAGAATAGCATCTACATGTGCTAAATGCAAGTTTCGGTTAGGCTCAGATTAACTTCTGCAACTATTTTGTCTCTTTTCTCTGTTTTCCTGCACTGTCATACACCGGACCACCAAAACCTTCAATCACATTCACCAGGCTTCACACATTCACTCATATAGACTTCTCATGCTCATTAAATTCACCAAAATGCTTAACCAAACCAATCTTATATATTTGCATCAACAAAATAGATCAATAACCATGTCGGCTTCCAAAAACCACATAACACGCAACATGAATTGTGTAACCTTAAGTCGGCTCAATCTGACCACAAAACCCTATGTGGACCCAAACACGAAGATAATAAGCTTCCCACAATTCACCCCAATTTCCTTGAAAATGAAACCAATCACCGAAATCAACCCAAAGATTCCTCACCACATGTTACACCAAAATAGCTTTGTTCTTATTGAATTACCGGATATTGTACCTTCAATCTCGCTCATGAATCAACACTAGTTATCAGGATTACAAAATAAGTTGCCTCAGACCTCAAATCATTTTCCTCTGTCACTACAACCAAAATCAAGATATGCACATTGAACTCATACTCTATTGGTTACTGTGTTCCACCTTCCAGACTTATGCCTCGTGAACAATATGACGTCCAGTAGATCAAATCTACATGCACCTGATGTGATTTCTGGACTGAGTTTCCATCAATGACAACCCCTAATGATTTAGCATGCATCAATATTCACCAGAATAGTGTATCTTGCTAACACATACATACATGCACACACACACACACACACACACACACACACACACACACACACACACACACACACACACATATATGCATACATATTCAACTCATTCAGAGGAGACTAAATTCCCCACCACACCACAATTTAACATTTTGTCATCAAAAAGATCAAAGGAAACCCACATAAACAAATGCAAACCATTAAACCTAGAATTAAACAACTTGCTTCTCGCCCACAAACATATCACAATTCTCTTTCTTTTGTTTTGTAGAAAAATGAATTCCCAAATGTAGATGAAAATAGCATCAATGCATTGCATAATGCACCACAACTGTCTTTTCATTTGAAATGGTTGCAGGTAATGCTCCCACACCACAATAAACTTGTCGCACCACAAATGTGTCTTGCAAGCAACATCAGAGCTATAATTCCCCGCCAAGAACCCCGAAGCAAAACCCACAAACAAGGGTGAAACAATTTTTTTTTAAAGTATAAACATCATAAGTGAATTTACACAACATGCACGATAACAAAAGCAGAAGACTTACACCAAAATTCCTTAAGGGTTACCAACGAAGAATTACCTTCATAAGATAGATTCCACAATCACCACTAATCCACATAATTCATCATTAACTCAATGATCACAAGAAGCCATAAGCAATAATAGATACACCATTGAAAGATTGAAAGGATACGATATAATTCCCCTTAATGAGCATTTACACATATCATAAAGGAACTAATAAAGACATCCCAAACATAGGATTACATTGCTCTTCCAATACATAGCTTCTCAATATACATATAAAGATACAACTTAACCAATTACAAGGTTACAACAGATCATAATACAATGATCACATGGGTCTCCAAATAACAAAAATCTTCAACAAGAGATGAAGAATGAGCCACGATCCATAGAAAACACCTGCAAAGCCAATCCTTGCACGAAGGTACAAATCTGAACATCTGATGGGAAGTGGCACTACCACCCGATCATGTAATTCCCAAAATGGAATCACCCCACCGTGCTAGGAGATAGTTGAGGACCCTCAAGCAAGAAAAAGCATGACATGGTCAATAAGACAACACGACTACATGACGACACAAGAGACTCCTCAATAATCCAGGTGACTCAACATCACAAATACACAAATGACTCGATATCACAAAACACAAGTGAATCATCATCACACACACAAGTGAACCTAAAGAGAGAGTGTCATCGCATAGCTTGATGGTTACCTCGGTAGGCCCTCATAGGTCCTGGCTCTCTATCCTGGTAACCTCTCCCAAACTTTTGGCTCCAAATAAGACTCATGTGGACCCTTCCAGCCTTTCATGAAGACAAGGTGGTCGGTTTGCCATTCCATGCCTTCTCACTACATTATGAGCCTCAATACAAGCACTCACCTATGCGTGAGGTACAATATCTTTATTAATGTTATGAACTACCCACCTAATCAATTAATTAGATTATCACTTATTATTTGACTTTCACAGGGGAAACCTACTTGAAAGCCACTCTCTCAAAGGACACTAAACAGACAAGGTCACTCCCCGAGGACCCTATGGTGAAGCAGACAACCATTACACCACTTTCAGAAACAAGTGGTCTAACAAGGACATAGTGACTCTTGGCTAACCATAAGGCAAAGAAACTACGTGGTTACGATAACAAAGCCAACATATATCACTTGGTCAAAGGTACCAAATACGCCACCACAGGACGACAGAACCACAGACCAGAAATAACACATTATACACTTGCAAGGACAACTAATTCACTTAGTCCGCACTCAAACAATCTTTGAGGAAATCAGCATCATAAACACTTGCAACATCATTGATTGAAAATTAAATAAAACATTATTTTCTAGCATTCACATCTAATCAATTTCCAAATCAATATTCCATCAAGAAGGAAGTCCACATTAAACATTCAACCGATTATAACATGAATTCTAAACAAGCATTTTATTCATTTCCAGAATATATCCAAATCTACCAATTTGAATCTCTAATTTGTGCCTTGACTTCCATTGATAAATTTATAAAATTACATAATAAAAATCACATGGAAAATCACCATTTTCATTTAACACTAAAACCACTTCACAAAGTATATTCACTTTATAAAATTTAATTAAATTTATAACACATACCGGTTTGCACCAGTAAGGCACATGGTCAAGCGGTGGCAAAAGCCAAACCGTAGTAATGTTGCTGCCGAAGCAACAGACACTACCTGTCGGTAGTACCGCTGCCACTAGCAACGGGCCTACCGACTGGTAGCAGGTGCTACCATCCAGTAGCAGTCCTACCGATCAGTACTCCTGCTACCGCTAGTAGCAGCCACTACCGAATGGTAACAGTCCTACCGACCGGTAGTACTGTTACCACTTAGGAGTACTACCGACTAGTAGCACTACTACCTGCGGGTAGCAAACACTACCGACCCACGTGGTGGGACTATCCCAGGATGGGGTAAGGTAAGGTCTAAGGAACAAATAAAAACATGCTTCCAAAGCATTTTAAAACCATTTTAACATGAACACGATTCATCTCTGTTTCATTTCATGGGCACACACATACACAGTGCCAAATCCAAATTTCAAATGGATATTTACCAATAAGGCAATGGTGAAATAAAACCCCACAAGAACCCCAAATCTTGGGCAACAAGATACTAGAAAGCACACGGCAAGCTAAATCTATTTCATTCTTTCCAAATAGAAGAGGTAAGACAAGAAATTGATTTTCAAGAACAAAACACACAGAAGATAGAGAAATGAACCATTTCTTTCTTAAATGCAACCATAAGATATAAATTTCACAAAACCAACAATAATAGACACTCTTTCTTCCATTCCAATCATTCCACAAGAATCTACAGGAATATTTATATAATTTCAACACACGGGAAGCAAACTAAAAAATATTCAAACAATCAAATTTCAAACAAGAAGAGAACCTCCAACCTTGAAGCAATAGCAAGCAAAGAGATGAAGAATTTCTAGTCTTGCAAACCAGGTTGAATTTCCAATTCCTCCAGGAAGTTTTCCATAATTTCTCTCCAAAAATTTCCTTCTTCCTTCTTCCCGTGAATCCTAGGAATAGCATGAAAATTATCTTTTAACCTAAACTTTCTAGGTTAAAAAGTTATTCCATCCAATCAAATTTAAATATTTAAAAAGTAAAAACAATTAGATTTACCTTTTTCCAAAAACAATTCTTTTCCAACAATTAAAATGAAAAAGTTAAATGGAAAGGTAAAAAGAAAAGCTTTTTATTTTATTTTCTATTTTTCCAAAATACTTTCTTTCAACATAAGCATATATCATTTAAATGGCTAGGCAATTATTTATTTCCTTCCATAAAATATATTAATGCACTTTACACAATGAAGTAAGTCATTTAACCATTTAATCAAGTAGCTCATCAATTAATTAAATCAATAATCACAGAGCATAATACTTAACTAAT
>NC_081412.1:185232691-185357691 GCF_030272615.1 Cryptomeria japonica | reverse complement strand
GTTAATATTGAGAAACTATAGGGATTGACATAATTAATAAATTATTATGTGAGGAAATTAAATTAATTAATTAAAATAATTAATTTAAGTGTCTACATTTTGCCCCTTTTACATAGTGGCAAATTTGGTGATGGGTAAAATATAGAAGAAAAAAGATGCCCCGACATAAAACGCGGGTGTTGTATAACCCCCTCAAGAATTTTTTCAATTTTTTTTAGAAAATTGATGGAAAATTATCGAAAAGAAGAAAAAAGAAGAAGGGGTGAGAAATGAACAAGAAAGAAATATACAGTGAATTGAGAAAAATAGAAGAGGAGATAGAAGGAGGGAGAGCATGAAGGGAATGGGCCCACAAGGGGGTCCATATAAGCCACAAAGGGCCCAATGAAGGGTCATTGTCACACACAAGCATTGGAGCAACCTAGAGCCTAGAAGAAGAGAAGGAGAGACGGATCGCATTCCCACCTGTGAGCACCGTGCCAAGAGGATTCAACAGTATGAAAGACCTGAGGGCTATGGACCACTGGTATGTACGACTATCCTCCTCTCTGATTTTGTAGATTTAGGCTAGAATTAGGGCTTAGATTAGAGTAAAAAGTCTAGCGACATGGTCGTGCTAATCATTGTTTTAGCATGCATGCCTCTAGGGTAGTGTGAGCACTAGAGAGTAGCGCAAGCACTTGTGAGTGAAAGGGGAAAGCAGGGGGTCTGGCACGAGCACTCGCATTTGGCATAGGTGCTCGCGCAAGGGGATAGTTAGTGTTAGGTTTAGGGTTAAGAAAGGGTAGCGCGATGCGAGCAATCGTGCTAGGGAAAGTTAAGGTTAGATTGGGGAGGGGAAAGGGCTATCGCGGCATGGGCACTCGTGCGAGGGTAGATTAGGATTCGGTCGGGGAGGGAGAAAAAGGTAGCATGGCACGTGCGCTCGTGCTAGTTTAGTCTAGGGTCCCATGTGGTGGTCTATTAGTGTGTGTGCCTATAGAATGGTACAAGTGCCACGGGTTTGGCATGAGGGCTAAGTAAATCAGTGCATATGCTAGGGAAGAAAGGTATGGAAAAATAGGCTTAGTATTTTGGCTTGGGGTAAGGCATAGGTGCATCAAGGAATAGGATAAGGCTTAAGGATATGAGATGATGAATTGGATTATTGGATGCAGGCGGATTTGGGACCATTGGCATTGAGGGAGCACTGGCCAGCGACCATGAGATTATATTAACGATTGCGATCAGATGAGTTAGAGATCCTAGTTGTTGTGGGGTTGCATTTTGTTGGTAGGTGGTTGAGGATTCGAGCCCACGTTGCGATGATGATAGCTTTAGTGGAGAGGTGGGATAGTAGGTATAACACCTTCCACCTACCTACCGGCATGGCAACAGTGACTCTACTAGATGTAAGGAGGATCTTGAAGATCCTCATTCGCGGTGTCATCCCCGAGTACCGATTAGATGCGGCAGATTTTTACCTCCGGGAGGTTTGTGAGTATGAGGCCCTGCCGATGCTGGACAGGAGCAGGATGCATTTTGGTAGGGCAATGGGTATCTGACATATTTCTCGTCTAGTACTTATGATTTACGGATTTTTGAGCAAACGGATTATACTTGATCTTGGAGGACATGGGTTTTTCGATTGGATGGGGCAAGTGCATTTAGTACATGGTTCATGATTGCGAGGAGTATACTTAGGGAGTCGTGATATTGGCTTAGTTGTACCATGATATGTATCTCATGGTGTACAGGGAGTATGCCAACTTATCTGCAGGAGTTACACTTCTTCATATGTGGACTTGGGAGCATATTGTAGTAACCCGGACACTAAGTGTACAAGATAGATGATCTTGTCAGTCATATATAGACAGGTACAAGGGTTTGGTGCATTATACTCAGATAGTATCAATATGGTTTTGGCACCGCATTTTTTATGAGCTTTTATAGTTCACATGGCGGCCATTTTTAGACAATGAGATATGGAGGGTGGACTGGAAGTTGCACTAGGCCGGAGTGGAGATGTGGCTATTTGGTAGGTCTGTATATATTATGGAGTATTATGCCCCTTATAGAGTAGCGACAAAGTTTGGCCTGGTTGAGGACATAGTGGGAGACATACCATTGTATCCTCAGATGACCCGAGAGGAAAGGTTTTGGGGCCCGACCGTGAGTCTATTAAAGGGCAGGACTAGTTTCTAGATGGCACCATATTTGGTTTGGGATGAGCGGCTCAAGACAGGAGAGGATCGAGGAACCACCGGAGCTGGTGGGAGGGACATTTTCTAGTCATTTTGGAGGATGATGATCTATAGTCAGTAGTAGATGAGGTAGTCCATAGAGAGGATGATGGACCTGGTGAGAGGTTTGTGGTTACAACAGGGAGGTGTGCTAGCAGATAGTAGATGAGTCTTAGGGTGGTATGGAGGAGAGAGCCTGAGGCAGGATAGGGACATGAAGGAGCACTACCACCAGGGGAGGCAACTGAGGGAGGGGATGGTGGGGGAGAGGAGGCCATACCTATGGACATTCCAAAGGCACATGTATAGGGTGAAAGGTTAGAGGTTAGGGGAGGAGTGTCAAAGGTTTATTTTGACAGACTCCAGCAATAGAGAGACGCCACCCGGGCGAGACTACACTCACTCGAGGATGAGCTATAGATAGAGAGATCCAGGAGGCAGAGTCTTGAGGTAGAGGTGGATCGGTTTTGGTAGGAGATAGCAGACTTGACAGAGAGCCTCCATACCACAAGGACTGAGGTAGATGATCTGAGAAGGGACAGGGAGGAGTCTGAGCAGATGCTAGAGGAGGTACATTTAGGGACCGCTATTGGTTCCTTACAGGATGTTCTCCACTGGTAGGATGATGAGCTAAAGGAGTTGTGGGGCTGAGTACAGAGGGCAGAGGCAGATTCCACAGGCTATGGGGGGAGAGGGATGTGGCATGTCAGATGTTGGTCCATGTAGGGTTTGGGTAGTTGTATTATGATATGACGTAGCAGAGAGAGAGGGCAAAGAGGGCGGGTCGGGACACAGCCTAGTATAGGGGGCTATACCAGGGAGTGGAACCTATGGAGTCGTGAGAAGCCTCATACATTGAGAGTGTGCAATCTCACAAGACACATAGTTAGTAGCCCTCACAAAGCCAGCAGAAGGGTGGATCAGTGGGTTTTAGGCCACCTAGAGAAGGGGGAGGAGGTCCTAAGGAGGGGGTTGGGGAGACAGGTGGAGAGAGCTAGCTCCATTTTGGCTTATGCATTACATTTTGACTCTTCAAGGTGATCATTGTATTATGATAGACAAATTAATTTTTTGGAGCTTATATATATGATTTTTGGAGGCGATGATATGTGTATCTTATTATGATGGACTTTGTTTATTCTTTTATGATGTGATGCATGGATGATGATTATGGATGTATTGTATTGACCTATCTGTGATGCAGGATGGATGCTTATATATCTTATGCTTATGATGTGTTACTGACATATTCATGGATGCAGGATAGATGCATGTGCATGTGTGTATGATATGTTATGGATGCAGGATGAGTGATTATGTGAGTGCACATGTTTTTGAGATGTTTTGATGTGTATATATGTTGTATATGAGGATGTTTAATGTATGATGAATATATAATACAATAATAGATGTGGATGCAAATGATTTATTATAAATGATAAATTAGTCTAAATTCAGTCTAAATGAGGAATGAATGATGAATGTAATGCCACCTACACAGATAATGCAATGTAAATGATTAATGCTATGCAAATGATGCGATCTAAATGAACGATGAAATGAATGAATAATGCAATGTAAATGCAAGATGGACAATGAATGTAATCTAAGCAAATGATTGTAATATAAATTAATTAATGTCATCTAATATGAATGGATAATGTAACCTAAATGATGCATGCAAGATGGGTGTAGGATGCAATGCAATCTAAGTGGTTAATGCTTGTGAAAATGATAATCTACGTGAATAGTGTAATGAAATGAATAGATAATGTAACCTAAATGAATAATTAATGAAATCTAGATGAACAATGAAATGAATGGATAATGCAAAATATTTTTTGTGAATATGCTGACAATAGTACAATGATCTTAGATAGAAATAGAAGAATAGGGGGGATTGAAGACTCCATGGGATTATTAGGTGGATAGAATTAGGAATTTATGGAATGATAGGGAGATTTGTGCATAAAAGATGTGGAGAGCCAACCTAGTTTAATATTGTCCTAGGTAACCCACACCACTGATTATAGGAGCCAGGATACCATGAGAAACCCAAGACATGGACTAACTCGTAGTCAAATGGGAATTTCTTACACACAGCTATGCAAGTGTTGAGGAACACTGATACAAATTTGTGGGTACATGTAAGGAAACCCTCAAACACATTGATACCTCTTGTACATGAGAAGGTAAGTGTTGATAAACACTAGTACCAGGTCGTTGGTTCATACAAGAGAGATCCAAAACATGCTATGCCATGAAAATATTCCCCATTATGCACCTATTGTAAACATACTCGGATATACAAGATCCAGGCATTCGTAGATAGATGCAGTCGTGGGACAAAATATGCAAGTCAAAATGAAAATCCAAGAAGTCAAACAAGTCACCCATGCATGACCAACTAATGTCTCTTGCCAAGAGTAGGATTAGGATGGAGGATTAAGCTGCCAGGTGAGCAAAGGATTCATCCCTAGGGAAAAGGGTGGGGTGGGTGGATTTGGACTAGGCAATTGACTAGATGAACTTGAAGAGTAACTTGCAAACTCAGGACTAACATCAGGACTTGATGAAGCTCACAAAGAGGCACAAGCTCAAGAAACAGGAGACAAAAGCTTAGTTTGATGGGACAATCTTTATTCATGATTTAGGCGAAGACTCGTCATCACACATGTGGTTATTCTGGCAGGAGTCGAGAAACATCATGGAGGGTGAATTGGATAGTGAGGATGATGGATATGAGGGGATGGAGCACTGACCTGATAGACGATGGATCTAGATTATTTACCTCAGCGCCTGCATGCAGGTTTTCACCAAGGTACTTGCCCATAGCGCCACAAAGTGGTTTTCACTAATGGATGAATTGATTTTTCTCTACTTTTTCATTTTTATATTTTTTTTGTGTCACAAAGAACCTGTTTACCAAGTTTTCACCAGAGTGACGATATTTTTTCAGGATCTTTTTCTCATTTTTTTGTATTTTTCTTATTTTTTTTTTATTTTTTATTTTTTGACAATTGATGACCTTCTAAGGACTAGGCATAGAATATTTTTAGGTGCATGATGTTCATTAGATCATCTAAAGGATCTCCTTCAGGCTTCAGGAGTAGCCAACTGATATGCCCCTGATCCATATTTTGTTGTGATCACATATGGTCCAAGCCAATTAGGCTCAAACTTGCCTTTCTTCTCTCTTTCTTGAAGGTTTCTCTGATTTTCCATGAGGACAAGATCGCCAATTTCATATTCCTCGGTTCTGACCTTCTTGTGTTAAATCAAGCATAGGCAATTTTGATATACCCAGAGATGGTTTAAGGTCTTGAGATGCCTTTCATCTAGCAGTTCTAGCTCTTGTAGTCTGGCAACTCTGTATTCCTCATCTGGAAGGATATCCTACAGTGACACCCTTAGAGAGGGGATCTTGATCTTAAGAAGGAGGATGGCTTCGGAGCCAAAGACAACGGAATATGGGGTGGCGCTTGTGGGTGTGTAGATGGAGGTGTGGTAAGCCCACAAAGAAGGGTGGAGTTGGAGGTTCCAATCACCACCAGCTTCAATGATTGTCTATTTGAGGATTTTGATTAAGGTTTTGTTATAAGCCTCAGCTTGATCATTACCTTTTGGGTAATATGGGGTGGAGAAGCAATGTTGGATATCGAATTTCTGACACAGCTCTTGAACTTCTTAATTTTTGAATTGTTTGTCATTATCTATAATGATAACCTTGGGGATTCCATATCAACAAATCAAGTAGTTTAGAATGAATTTGAAGATCTTCTTACCAGTGGTGAAGGTAAGAGGGATGGCCTCCACCCACTTGGTGAAATATTTGGTGGCATTGATAATAAATTTATGATCGTTGGAGGATGTAGGGTGGATTTTCCCAATGAGATCGATCCCCCACTGTAAGAAGGTTCAGGGTGTAATTAACAGATGTAATTCTTATGATGGTGCATAGATCTTGTCACCATGTTTTTGGCAAGGGATACATTTCTTCAATAATTATATGCATCCACTTCCATTTTAGGCTAGTAATATCCTATTCTCAAGAGACTTTTATCCAAAGTGAGCCCACTTGAGTGTGCCCCACAGATGCCTTTGTGCACTTCATGTAGTGCCCATTCAACCTCTTGTTTGTCTAAACACCTTAGGAGGGAACCATTGAATTGCCTTCTGAACAAGGTGTCTCTAAGGATAGTGTAATGAGCACATCGACGGATGAAGGTTTGTTGTTGTGTTTTGGTGAGGTGTGTGGGAATAGTGTTGTCCCTTAGATACCAAGGGGATTCAAAACCAATGAGTACGCACACCATTTCATATTCTAGTAAATCATATTCCAGTATGAATAATTACTCGACCAAGAACTCACACTTTTGACTATGTGTTGACATCTAAAGGAGGGAGCCAATGGTGGTCATTGCATCTGCAGCTCTGTTGTTTGTTCGTGGAATTTGAACAAACTTGATTGTTGTTAAATTTTTCTTAAGATCTTCAACCATACTACAATAGGGAAGAATCTTGTCATCTTTTGTTTGATATTTGTCATTGACTTATTTTATGACAAGTTGGGAATCACCATAGACTTGTAATTCTAATATCTTCTATTGGATAGCTAAGCGTAGTTTTGTAATCAGTACCTCATATTCTGCGATGTTGTTGGTACATGCAAAGGATATCTTGTATGATTTTGGGATGCAATCTCCTTGAGGTGTGATCAATAGTATTCTTGCCCACAATCCATTTTGGGTGCAAGAGCCATCAAATTACAACTGCCATGTGGAGGATGTGGTGACAGTCATTATGAATTCATCTGGCAACTCTGTAAGGATCGAATGGTCACTTGGAAGTGGAGCGTCAGCCAATTGGTCTGCGATTACCTATCCCTTGATTGCCTTTATGTCCATATATTCAATATCAAACTTGCTTAACAACATGACCCTTTTAGCAGTTCTGCCAGTGAGGGCAACTTTTGACAAGAGATATTTAAGAGGGTCAATCTTAGCAATCAGTTTTGTTTTGTTTTTTAGCATGTAGTGTCGGATTTTTTGTGTACTAAATACCAATGCTAAGAATTCTCTTTCAATGGGGGTATCATTGAGCTCATACCCTATGAGTATTCGACTGGTGTAGTATATAGCATGCTCCTTTCCCTGGTCATCTATATGTGCCAATAATTCCCCCAATGCCACTGTAGTAGCAGATACGTACAAAAGAAGAGGCTTTCCAGGAGCAGGAGGCATAAGAACTAGAGGTGATGTCAAATATTCTTTGAGTTTTTTAAAAGTCTTTTGATACAAGAAGTCCCATTTGAATTTTGTGTCTTTGCGCAACAAGTGTGCAAATGGATGGCATTTGTCTGCAAGCTGCAAGGTGAAGCACCTGATAGATTGGAGTTTCTCTTGGAGGCTACGCAATTGTCTGAAGCTCTTTGGGGGAGGCATTTCCATGATGTCTTTCACCTTTGCGATATCAACCTCGATACCTCTGTGGGAAACAATGAAACCTAGTAGTTTTTCTGATGTGACACCAAAGACACACTTCTTAGGATTGAGGCATAGTTTGTATTTTTCCAATCTTTCAAAGATCTGCCTTAAGATAGGGAGGTGCTCATGTCTTGTCTTTGATTTCCCTAGAAGATTGTCCACATAGTCCTCCATGATTTTGTGCAAGAGGTCATGGAAAATTGTTGTTATTGCACCTTGATATGTAGCTCCAGCATTTTTTAGACCAAAAGGCATGACCCAGAAATAGAAAGTCCCCCACGGTGTTGTGAATGTAGTTTTGTGTTGATCTTCCTTTGCGATCCTAATCTGATTATATCCAAAAAATCCATCCATAAGTGATATCATTTCATGTCCTGTTGTGAGGTCCACAATCATGTCTTTGTTGCGGAGCGGGAAATCATCCTTAGGGAAAGCCTTGTTTAGATCTTAGAAATCAGTATAGATGTGGATGCCCCAGTGGGTTTGCCAACAAGTACAATGGTGGATACCCACTTAGGGTAGTCTTTTGGCTTGATGAATTCCGCATCCAACATTGTTTTGGAGTTCTGCTTTGACCAGGAGTGTAGTATGTGGATGCATCTTGCATAACTTCTACTTTACGGGTTTTGCCACTAGATGAACAGCAAGATTATGAACCACCAAGTCAGGATCTAGACTTGGCATGTTAGCATAGGACCAAACAAAGTTGATTTTTGTCTATGTCGGGAAACTGATCAAATCTTGTTTCTTTTGATCTGTGAGGGACTTGGCAATGAGCACATTCTTTGGAATGTCTTTGGTGCCCATATTGATACTATATGTTTCCTCTATTAGCAAGTTTGACCTGTCCTATGGAAAATGAACAATGCTAGGGAGGTCAAGTCCCTCATCCTCAAGTGTCTTTTCTAGGTTTTCACTTTTGGATACGCCCTTTGTTTTTTTCCTCATCCAAAGGTGCCTCGCAGAGGTTTTCACCTAGGGAATCATGTTTTTTCTTTTTATTATCTTTTTTTGCGACTAAGGGCATTGACCTAACTCCCAAAGTATCCCTTTTCATGTGGTTGAATCTTGTCCACTCTATTGCAATCTTCCAAATTACGCATAGTCAGAAGAGTTATGAGAGTGTTATCATCGGCGCAGACGTCTAAAGAGGGTTTGTCTCATTGGCCCTGGACTATAAATTTGGGATGGACAAGATGTAGCTCATATGGAATGGGAGGGGTTATGGGAGTGATGGGGTTGATGTGGGTGTCAAAGAATCATCTTCGTATTCAAAAGGAATTTCATGGAACTCCTCTTCATCAAAGTCTTTGACATCCAAATAAGGACTTGAAGGGAAACCAGTGATAGTGATCTTAGGCACTGGAGTATACCCCAAGCCCCTGTTATACTTGTATGAGATAGGATTTATTGGTTCTTTTATTCCTTTCTCCTCTGGTCCCCGGTCATGTCCTTTGTAACCCATCTTTTCTACTATAGTTGATTCTTTTGGATACATTTTCTTAGGTATTTTTGCTAGGTCTTCCTCTTCTTCCCGATACAACCATGAAGACACATCTATCTCAAGGCTCTCCTCATCAAGTGGACCCCATTTTTGAAAGGTGGTATCTTTTCATTGTATAACAGGTTTTTGATCTTTTTTTATTTCTTTTGGCTTGTCGAATGACTTGGGAGATAAGGGGAGATTGCCTATTAATAAGATATCCTCGAGTTTGTATTCTCTGTAGCCATTATCCAAGATCTTGATTTCAGGCTCTTCTTGGGATGAGATGGAGGCAAAGTTTGATGTGTCAGATGGAGGAGTTGGAGAGGGTCTATTTAGTGGGCAATGATATGGATGCTTCCCCTCTAAGAGTTTGCAATATTGAAAGGGTTGTGGATCATCTTTGAAAGTGATCTCTCTTCCATTGAAGGGGAATTTGATGCATTGATGATAAATGGAAGGGATGGCCTACAAGGAATGAATCTATGGGCAACTGAGGAGAATATTATAAGGGAGATCAAGATCTAGGACTTGGTAAGGGGTCTCAATTGTAATAGGGCCCACTTGAAGAGGCAAGGTGATCACGCCTTTAGAAACTTTTTCTGCATCATCATATGCTTTTATTGTGATTCTTCCTAATGTATCTACCAGGTCCTCAAAAAGCCCCAATTATTTTATTAACTTGTATATACACAGATTGAGTCTGGATCTACCGTCTATCAAGATACTTTTAACCTTGTGCTTCTGGATAAGGGTTTTGATGTGCAAAGTTTTATTATGGTCTTTATACATAGGAGCGTCATTGGAAGTGAACACAAGGTGTTGTTGGGTGGCGAGGTTTCCAATGAGAGCTTGAAATTGGGAGCATTGATATTATCGGGAATGGGAGACTCAAGGAGGGCTTGTTTAAAAATTTCCTTGTGGACAGGGGAAGTCTTGAGAAGTTCTAGGATGGAGATCTGTGCAAGGGTCTTCCCAAGCTAGTCAAGGAGGTCATATCAGTGAGTGGAAGACATGGGCGGGGGGGCTCCTTGGATAGTGACTCTACCTCAGCGGGTGGTTACATTGCAGTCATTCTGAGAGTGGGAAGTGGAAGGTGTTGCGCCTTAAATGACTATCTTAGAAAGGTTAGGTTTTCTTTGGGAAGGGGAAGGGTTAGCTCCTTGGATAGTTATGGCATTGACATCATCGTCTGCAGGCATAATACGACCCAACAAAAAGTCAAATCCCATTATATGATTAGTGTAATCATAGTTCACAGGGTTAGATGATGAGCCTTTACCTTTATCATGTTTTGGGAAGGCTTCCTGGTAAATTTTGAGTTTGTCATTGTTGTTACTATGTTTTGAAGTTGCTACCTCAATCTCACCTCTATCAATGAGATCATGTATGTACATTTTAATCTTCATACATTTTCATGTATCATGCTCATTGATACGATGATACTCGATTAATGCGGGAAAATGCGGTGACAAAAATGAATAACTCGAATCCAAAAGACCCACACACCAATGAGACTCTTGGTGTAAGTATATGAACTAGTTCAATTAGTTCAACTTCCCAAGGGGTGTCCCATTATTCTCTATCTCACAGGATCCCTAAAGTCAATATTTTTCTCTCAGATCATTGAGCAAATGACTTAGGAATGACAAATCCAAGAACGAGTGATATTTGATTTATATGCATGATTGCATTCTAAGTTATATATGATGTTAAAACTATGATGATTAAGCTAGTATGAAGATGATGATATGATAAAAGATTAGCAAATTATTCTAGCATGATATATTATCCTAGCATGAATATCTTATGATATTAAAATATTCCTAAATTCTATGATGATGTTCTAACAAAGAGAGGCTAAAATGTTTAGTAAATTAGACTATAATATAGATGCATGAAACTTGGATTCTATGACAAATGAAAAATGAGAGCTCTATTTATAGGGAAAATGGGGCAATGGATGGTCAAGATTGAATAATCTTAACAAGGGATAGGATTGAAAGTTAATCAATCAATGTTTACGATTCTCACCAATGAAATGGTGACAATTGTCAACAAAGGGTTTCTTGAGAGGAGATGCAAGAAGCATTAAATGCCTGAGAAGACATGAAGGTTGCCCTAGGAGGTAAGGGTTAAGGTTAGGTTAGGGTTATCCAATAGATAAAGCTTTTACCCAAAGGGAAAACTCTTGTGCAAGGGTTTATAGGATAACCAAGGTTAAAGCCATGAATGCTTGATGAGACCCTTGGGTTAAAAGGATGGTTAAGTTAGAGGAAAGTCTCTAACCAAAGGTCAAAGATGAGTTAACCATAAATGGTTATGTAAGAGCCTTTAATGGTTCGAAAGACTTTGGAGGCTTTGAGAAGTGACTTCTCTTTGCTTAGTAATATGACAATAATAGGAGATGAATTAGGCTAAATTGGAAGTGATTAGAAGAATCTAGAAGGGGATTAGGAGGCAAGTGGGAGATGTAGGAAAATGCAAGTGGGGGGAAAAGGATTTTGATTAAAATTAAATTACTTTATTTCAACTAAAATATATGCAACTTGCATAAATACATGTGGGGGGATTTAATAAATAAATTAGATTTATTTATTTACAAGGATCAATTAGGGAGAAAGGGGAATTAGTTTAATAAAGTGATTTATTTAATTAAAGGCCAAAAAAGGTTTAGGTGAATTTAATTAAATAAATTGAGTAATTCATTTAATAAAATAGATGAAAATGAAGAAATTAATTAAATATAATTTAATTAATAGGGGCAATGGGGTTAAAATAAATATTAAATATTTATTTAGGAAAGTGGTCAAATTCATACGTCTACATTTTGCTCCTCTTTGAAGTGACGTGTGTGCACATGTTGATTCAAAGAAAATTTGTCGGATATGTTGCCAGTAGTTTGATCGATATGATAATGTGTGTCGAAATGTCGATATGATGCCCCAGATGTAGATTCAATGAACAATATTTATGATGCCCCCTCGGGAGATGAATCGAGGATTTAGTGAAAAATTGTCAAGTTGATGAGTGTTTTTGAATTAATTGCAATATGAGAATATTGACTGCATTGAATGCACATTATTGATTCATCTCCTAAAAATGATGTTGATAAGTTTAAAAATGAAAAAGTAGGAGTAAAATACATGCCCCAGTTATTAACCCTTTGATTTTACCCTATTAAAAGGTAAAAAGTAACTTTGAAAAATCATTTGCACACTTGCCTCTTTGTGATTGTGACATTTGGAGCTCTGAAAATGATGTCAATTCCATACTCCTCAGATTGATTTGAGCACGTCATGTGACACAGAAGACCCACCGCCTATGGCCCACCAATAAGTGGCCAAAAATCCATCCTCATTTTTGATTAATTTTATTTATTTTGGTCACGTTTTTCAATTTTGGGTTTATTTTTGCCGATTTAGCACGTAGGGTAGGTTGTCTAGTGCATACGATAGGAAGGTTAGCGTGTAGAAAACATTAGGTAGGTTTAGCATCTAAGGTTTAAATGGTAGCACGGTTGGGGGGTAGGTTAGCGCGTAGGAGGGTTTTAGTGCATAGGTTATGCATAGAAAAGCAATGGGTAGTTCAGTTAGCGCGTAGGATAACTTAGCGCGTTGGGAAATAGGGTAGCGCAAATTGTGTGTCAGTTAGCACGTAGGATAGGTTTAGTGCATTGAGTGTGTTTTATACTGCAATGATGGAAAAGGTTAGCACCTATGTGGCAGCTTAGAGCTTCGAGGCCCTGATTTAGTGCGTGGAGTTAAAATTTGGAAAAAATATTGTGAAAAATGCATCATAAGTCAAACAGATTAGATAGGTTGTGCAGATGTCGATATGGGTCTGTTGATTGCTCTGATATGGTTCATGGTCTAATGTGAGTCCTTTGTTTGTGATGAAGTTTGATTCTGATATGCTATTGTATTACAATATGAGTTTGTGTTCGATATGGATCTTGTTTCGATATGAATTGCTTTACGATATGGATTGTTGAGTTGATTTGAGTCTTGATTTTGATATGGATTTGATTCTCGATATGGGTTTTTGAATTTAATTTTGATATGAGTCTTTGATTTTGATATGGGTCTTTGATTTTTGATATGTCTTTTATTCCGATATGGGTCCTAATGTTTGATTTTGATATGGGTCTTGATTTCTGATATGGGTCTTTGATTTTCGATATGGGTCCTTGATTTTCGATATGGGTCTTTGATTTCCAATATGGGTCTTGATTTTTGATAGGGGTTTGATTTCAATATGGGTCCTTGATTTTGATGCATTGATTGATTCACTGATTGATATGAATATGTTTTTGATATGCGCTTGATATGCTTCACTTTTTCAAGTTGATTTGTTTTTAATTGTTGATAGATTTGATGGAATTAAGAACTGATGATGGACATTTATTGATTTGCAGGCAAAGCTTGGCGTTCTCTAGTCTCGAGAGCGATTTTTGAGGCCATGGACACTTATCCCATGTTTATCACCGGCTGATAGAGATGTTATCAAGAGATGTGGGTTATCATCTTTATTAGACATGCCCCGATATATCATTAACCGGTATTGACAGCTTTGGCTGAGAGGTGGCACAGTGATACAAACACCTTTCACTTGGTGACTGGTGAGATGACAGACACACCAGAGGACTATTATCAGATTTTGTGGATTCCTATGGTCGGGGCTCTATTATCTTATGGGTAGACTAGGGAGGGTGGCACAGAGGCCTCTGCAGCATCTTTCAGGATGATGAGATTAGTGGCTATGAGATCCCGTGGTAGGAGTTTTTGGATTTAGGTTGGCTCCGCTGCCATTAGTATTAGCAGGTTTCATTTGTGGGTTTTTGTGTCCCGACCATGGGTCAAAGGGACTAGTCGTTGGATGGGGATCAGATCTGGACGACATGGTGATGCAGGGACAAAGGTTTGCATGGGGGTCTTGTATGTTGGCCCATCTATACAGAGAACTTTACCAGGTAGTATATCTCGGATATACTAGTTTATTAGTTGGGGTGAAATTGTTATAGGTGTGGACCTGGGAGCATATTCTCATGTTGAGACTGTTTGCAAATAGGGATAGGCCAGTTGTTCAAGCTTATGTTTATGGGTATACAGGTGTAATTGTCCAACGTAAGCTGGGCAAACTAGAGCATTGGCAGAGGGCGTTGGATGATATTGATATGGTCATCTAGAGACCGTATATGGATTGTGAGGTGTGGGCAGAGGACGAGCTAGAGATGCCCAATGTATATGTGTCGAGGTACTTGAATGGGCGGATGCCCTTTATTATTGAGTGCTTCTTGCATAGCCGTGTTCAGCGGTAGTATGATAGACAGCAGGGGATGCCAGAGGGAGCCTATTTGTATGCTCATCAGCGACAAGATGTGCCTGAGTGGGGACCGACCCTAGATAGCGAAGCAACTGCTGATGAGTTCATGTCATTGGCAAGATAGATCTTGGATTATGGGGTCGGGGTTGTGGATGTTGGGATGATGGAGGAGTTCTCCACCTACTTTGTGGCACATGCAGTGGCATGTATATCTGATCCAGTAGATTTGTTGCCCTCTTTTGATGATAATGAGGAGGAGCAACCACAAAGGTGAGGGGGAGCCAGACAGAGAGAGGAGGATGAGGGAGAGGAGGTAGAAGAGGGAGGTGGAGGCGGTGGTGGAGGAGGTGGAGGTGGTGGAGGAGGAGGAGGTAGAGGACATGGAGGAGGGAGAGGAGATAATAGAGGAGGGCGAGGAGGAGATAGAGGGAGTGGAGATAGAGGTAGAGGGGGTGGAGGAGAAGGAGGTCTCGTTATTGGTGTTGGCAGTGGTGGTACGGTAGGTGCGGTGTTAGCTGTAGTGGGAGGGATAGAGGATGATAGGAGACCTACCCAGAGGAGGAGATATGATGTTATACCTCCATTGGTGCCTCAGACAGGGACAAGTGTGGGTGGGACCACAACACAGGTACCCATTCAGATTGGGTACCCACCCATCAAGAGGATTCTCAGATCAGAGCACTATAGGTCTTGATGCAGCAGCTGCAGGCACAAGTGTTAGCATAGCAATGACAAATTACATAGGTTATCGCAGAGCGGGATACAAAGATAGAGCGTCGAGGTCGGGGCCCTTGCTGGCAAGTTAGAGAGAACCACAACTGGTGCCCTAGTTCGGGACACACTAAGAAAGATATAGTACTTGGCCAAGGAGGGTGAGTATTATATGAGGAGGTGGTCCCTCAGGATCACAGAGCTCCTAGATATGTGGCAATGGCATCTAGTTGATCTAGTCATAGTCATATAAGGACAGAGAGTAGAGGTGTTATGAGGCCTGCCCGATGTGATCCACCTAGTGGAGATCTAGGAGCTGGGAGATTTGTTGTCAGACCGTCAACCTCAAAGGATAGTCATACCTGAGAGACCTATCTTTGTTGTATTTGATTACTTTTTTTGTATTTTGACAGACATGATATTCCTTGTACATTTTGACCATTTTTTAGATATATATATATATATATATATATATATATATATATATATATATATGGCACTAATTTTTTCTGATCCACATGTGATGTGTTATTGATGATGATTGATTTATGATGTTCATTATGTTTTGATATGATGATACTATGAGGATGATTAGATGCTTAGATAATGATGCTCTTGATTTTTTTTATTTTGATTATTATGTGAATGTATGATTCATGATGGAATGGGTGATAATGCGATGATGTATTGCTATGATTACTTTGATATGAGATGCAATGTTATCTAAATATTATGATTTGTGAGATGTATGCAAGATTAAGATGATATGCAACTAAAATGCAATTGTATGTAACTGAATGCAAGGTTTAAAATGATATGCAACTAAATGAAAATTTAAAATGATATGCAACTAAATGCAAATTTAAAATGATATGCAACTAAATGCAAGTTTAAAAATGATATGCAACTAAATGATCACTTTAATTTTGTCATTGTCATTCTCGTTTAGTCACTTGTTTGTGCTAGTTTTGTCATTATTGAGATTTTGATATGTTGAAAGTTAAATACAAGCATCATGGTATAATTGAATCATAATGACCTGAGTAAAACTTACATGGATGTTTGATGTTGCAAGATAGCACAAGTGTCAAGGTATAATTTAACCAAGTCAACCTGAGTGTTTCTTGCGTAAAATAGACAAGAGTCAACCATTTTTATGTGAAAAGTGGAAAATGTCTTCAATGATATGTTTCCAATCATGTTTCAACACAAATTTGCACCATACGAATGATCGCCTCACAGACAGAAAACCAAATAAAATATCAGATTCCTTCATTGCTTCTCTATCTCAGTGCATCCTTGAGTAGCTCAGGAAACCGAATGATTTAGAAATCAAGATACAAATAGTCAAAAATTCATGCTAAATGTAATCAAATCATAATTCAGAAAAATTATCCATCATGTGTGTGTTGAAGTTGCAGTTGGAAAATGATCTTGTTCTGTAGCCTGATGAGCACTTTTGACAATGATTCCCTAGAATGTTGTGATCCTTGTTCGTTGTCTGAATGCTAAAGTGAGAGGAAATTTGCCCCCAGTCATAGATATTTGTCGATATGGATATATACATTGATCACCAAGCCATGGTGGGATATGATATGGATAACTATTTTTAGATAATCAAGGACACTGACTATGCTAAGTATGTATGGGATAATGTTGTGTGTATAAGCATTCGGCGATGGCTATTAGCTGAGACTAAATGGATCAAAAGACATGAGTATCGATAGATAGAGGAGTTGTTCTCTCACAAATAATGCATGTTGCTAGGTTTTCACCACTTGTTTTTATTGCACTTTTTGATTTTTTTGATTTTTTCTTGTAGTTTTTTAATTTTTTTTTTTTTGTGTGTGTGTGTCACAAAGTGCTTGTTTGCCAGGTTTTCACCACGGTGATGATTTTTTATGCTTTTTTATTTTTTGTATTTTTCTCGGATCCATGCATTGGACAAATCAAGTGTAGAACTTCTTTAGATGGATGTTGTTGGTTGGTTAGTCTAGCGCGTCCCCTCCTGAAGTTGACAACTGATATGCTCCTAATCCGTAGGTTGATATGATGACAAAGGGACCCAACCAGTTAGGTTCAAATTTCCCCTTCTTTTCTCGATCTTGTTGATTTATGGGATTTTCCTTTAGGATGAGATCACCAACTTTGAAAGCCCTTGGGATGACTTTGTGATTATAGCTTATGCACATTCATTGATGATATGCCTTGAGATGGTCATAGGCACGTTGTCATTTTTCATCAAGAAGCTCTAGTTCCTGCAACCTGTTTACTTGATATTCCTCATCTAGTATGAGGCCCTTCAAAGATACTTGGAGAGATGGGATTTCTACCTCAAGAGGTAGAATTGCTTTTGAACCATATACCAATGAATATGGCATAGCCCCTATAGGTGTTTGGATACTAGTCTTGTAGGCCCAAAGTGTCAGATTCAGTTGTACATGCCAATCCTCGCCAACATCATTTACTATTTTCTTGAGGATTTTCAGGATAGTTTTATTTGATTCTTCCGATTGGCCATTCCCCTGTGAGTAGGATGGTGTGGAGAACTGATGTTGGATTTTGAATCATTCACAAAGCTCTCGTACATCTTGATCCTTGAAAGGATGTCCATTACATGTAATGATGGAACTGGGAATACCATATCTGCAAATGAGATAGTTGAGGATGAATGATGAGATCTATTTTCTAGTTACAGCAGTCATTGGGACTGCTTCAATCCACTTGGTGAAATACTCCTTAGCGGTGATAATGAACTTATGCCCATTTGAAGAGGAAGGATGAATTTTCCCTACCAAATCAAGTCCCCATTGATAGAAAGTCCAAGATGTGGTGAATGGTTGCAACTCATGTGTTGGTGAATGGATAAGGTTGTCGTGAATTTGACATTTAGGACATTTCTTAGCAAATTGATAAGACTCTCTTTCCATTGTCGGTCGGTAATATCCCATTCTCAGAAGTTTCTTGGCAAGAGCAGGACGACTTTAATGCATACCATAGATACCCTTGTGAAGCTCGTGTAAGGCGAAGTCAGATTCATTATGATTGTGGCATCGAAAAAGAGTACCATCTAGACCTTGATGGTAAAGTGTGTCAATGGTTAAGGTATAGCGGGTGGCTTGCCGAATGAAGCTGCATTTTTGGTTGCGAGATAGGTTGGAAGGGAGAGTATTGTTTTTGAGATAATCATAGATCTTCCCGTATAGAGGTGAATCTGAACTAGTTAGGGCATAGATGAATTGGGATGCGGAATTGTCATAGGCTGGGGAAAACAATTTCTCTACCAAGAACTCGTAACGACTCTATTTATCTGGAATTTGCAGCAGTGAAGTGATAGTGGTCATTACATCGGCAACTCTGTTGTCCAATCTTGGGATTTTCTCAAAGGTGATGTGCACAAAGTACTGTTTGAAATCATCCACCATTCCATTTTAAGGCATTAGCTTATCATCCTTTGTTTGATAGTCATCATTGATCTGGTTGATAACTAATTGAGAATCCGCATAGACTCTCAATTATGTGATTCTCAATTCCATAGCCATTTTGATTCCTGTTACAAGGGCTTCATATTCAACAATGTTGTTGGTGCATGGAAACATCAATCTATAAGATCTTAGAATTTTGTGCCCCTCTAGAGTGACAAACAGGATGTCGGCACCCGATCCATGTTGTGTATAAGATCTATGAATGTATAGGGTCCATTGCTTGGGTGTGATACTGAGTACATCCATGTCCGAAAAATCTACCTGCAGTGGTTGTTGGTCTAGTAGTCGTGCTTCTGCCAGTTGATCTTCAATTACTTGTACTTTGATAGCCCAATGTTTTATGTACTGGATATCAAACTCATGACCCATTTAGCTAATCATCCTGTGAGAGCTGCCTTGCGGAGTAGATACTTGTGAGGATCATGTTTTGCTACCAGCTTGATTGTGTGGGCTAACATATAGTGGTGGACCTTTTGAGAAGCAAACACCACTGCTAAGCAAGCCTTCTC
This sequence comes from Cryptomeria japonica, assembly GCF_030272615.1. Taxonomy (NCBI): domain Eukaryota; kingdom Viridiplantae; phylum Streptophyta; class Pinopsida; order Cupressales; family Cupressaceae; genus Cryptomeria; species Cryptomeria japonica. The sequence continues at coordinate 185,338,470 of NC_081412.1, read as the reverse complement.
AATGAATGTATAATTAAGTTCATATCCGTTCAAAGTCCTACTGATGTAATAGATAGCTCGTTCTTTGCCTACTGGATCTTCTTGTGCTAGTAGTGCCCCTAATGATACTTGTGTTGTTGATATATATAGAATGAGTGGCTTACCTGCTATCGAAGGTACCAAAATTGGCGAATTCATCAGATATTGTTTGAGCTGGTGAAATGATTCTGCACACTTTTCTTCCCATCTGAAAGGTATATTCTTATGAAGTAGATGATTGAATGGAAGACATTTATCTGTCAGCTAAGCGATGAATTGTCTGATGGATTGCAACCCTCCCTGTATAGATCTAAGTTGGCTAATGTTTTTAGGAGGTGGAATCTCCATGATAGCCTGAACCTTTGCTAGATCTACTTTTATGCCCTTTTCTTATACAATGTAGCCTAACAGTTTGTTGAATGTGACCCCGAAGACACACTTCTTAGGGATTCATTTTTAGTTCTACTTTGACCAATAATGCCACATGGGGATTCATCTTTCTTAGTTTCTGCTTGACAAGTTTAGCTCCAGGAGCAATGGATAGGTGATGCATGATTAGAGTCGAATCTATCCCTAGCATGTTAGCATAAGACCAAGCAAAATTGATTAGCTTTTCCTTGAAGAATTTGATAAAATCTGGTTGTTTTTCTTATGTGAGTGATTCTCCCAGATGTATAATTTTGACTGTTACTTCAGTGCCGATGTTTATTGCTTGAGTTGGCTCAATCAACATTGGTGACCTTTCTTGATAATGTTCAGGAAGAGTGTCAAGTCTCCCATCTTTAGGTGCCTTAAAAATGTTTTCACCTTCAGATGCGTCCTTTATTGTGACTTTTTTGTGATCTAATACTGCCATTGACTGGTTCTCACCATTAGATCATTTGTTTATTTTATTTTTGCGACTGAGAGACTTGGCACTCCCCTAATTGTAGATATTGTTACTTTGTTCACTAGTGGAGCACGTTTCTAGGTTGACTGAGCATAAGTACTGGACAATTGATTCATCATTTGGGAATATTGGTATATCATGATGTTCGGGTTCATCCTAGTCTATGAGATCAAGATATATGAGCAGTAAGGAGTCATTTGGTGGGTTAAGATCAGCTACTATAAGTGTCATGATAGAGTCATAGTTATAGTCATTTGGGATACTGGTGAGGTCTATGATATTTTTTAGGTCTTCGATGGTATTTTCTTTGATATTGCCTTGTTTCGTATTATCGCTGCTCATTCTCACTAACCTCATAGATATGTCATGGTTTTAATTCAAGTGGTCGAGGTTCTGAGCTTTGTCCCTCCTAAGAAATGGGTGTGTATGCATGGATTCTATCCACCTCAATGTCTTCAGTAACATTAGAACAACTACCCCACTCATATTCATTGGAATCGGTTTCAAAATTACTATCCCAGGCTACCTCATTGTATCTAACAGGTATGTTGTATGGTGAGAAAATATCACTGATGATTGATACCAGTTTAGCATCTTTTTCTGACTCAGGATCGATGTTGGCTTGTACTCTTTGCATTTATTCATACATTGTTTCTTTTATGTGAGTAATAATTTCTTTAGGTTGCAGCTCAACCTCAATTTGATCAGGTTCTTGTACATGATGTACTTTCTTATAAGAAGCTTCCTCCTTTTGAATGACGAGTTCTTCTTGGTGTTTTTTGTTTTATTGATGCTTTTTCTCTTTCCTTGTTGTTTATGTTGCTTGGTGTAGTTCTTCTTTCCATGAGTCTTCATTATATTTTTTATTTCCTCTCCAGTGAGGTTTTTCCTGGTGATTTTGCTTCCACCTAAGCGGAACATGTTGTCCATACCCAAGTCATGTTTTGTCTCTTGCAAATTGTGAAGGAAGTTGCAAGGGTTCTAAAATACCTTCTTGGTTCTTGCCAATAGGTCCTTTTCCTTTGTATCCCATTCGTTGCATGATCTGGAACCCATTTCCATACTATTTTGTTGGTACGGCCACTTCTATGGTAGTAGCTCTGATTTCTTCTTCATCCTTGTATAGCCAGCTAAGGATATATTTCTCTTCTGATTCATTAGCCAGTGTGCCTAGTTGAATAAATTTACCATCAAACTTGGTGATGGTTTGTGTTGCCTAATGTCTTGATGTGGAAGGTTGTCCATAAGATTTTGGTGACATTGGCAATTTAGATAGACATAAGGGTTCAAAAGAGTACGCCCCCATGCCTTGGTCCTTGATTTTCATCTTTTTCTTAAAGTCTATGGATAGAGATTTGAGTTCTTATTGATGATGATTAGATGTTGAGGAAGCTTGGGCCTCCCTATTTTATGGAACCAGGCTATCTTGAGCTACCCCCATAGCATTGCAATACTGAAAAGGTTTATTATCCGCATATATTGAAATTTCTTGTCCATTGTAGGGAAACTTGATACATTGATGGTACGTGGAAGGTATTGCTTGCATTTCATGGATCCATGGATGACCCAATAGTATATTGTATGTCAAGTATATGTCCAAGACTTGGCACATGGTGTCTCTTTGTATAGGACCAACCTGAATGGGTAATATTACAATTCCTTCGAATGATCTCTCCTCATCATCATAGGCTTTGATGGTGATTTTCTTTTTGGGATCAATAGACTACTCAAAGAAGCCCAATGCACGGATAAGCTTTAGAGTACAGATATTGAGACCAACTCCTCCATCTATTAACACTCTTTTTACTCATTGTTTATAGACTAAGACTTTGATATGGAGGGGGGTGTTATGTGGATGATTCAAGGAGACATTATCGTGTTCAGAAAAGATATGTTGTGCGGCATCATCATATGGGCCACCATGGCTTGGAATTGATCAATATCCAGATTATTTGGAACGGTTGTTTTGATAAGTGCTTGCTCCAAGATATCCTTGTGTTTTTGCAATATTTTGAGTAACTCAAGTATAAATATCTGAGCAGGAGTTCTGCGTAGTTGATCAACCAAGTTATATTGAGTCTTGCGGAGAGTTGTCGATGTTGATGTGTTCCCTTTCAAGACATATTTTTGCACTATGGTTCTCATGTTTATCAACACATGTTCTTTCTTTTCTTTGATTTTTATGACATTTACTTGATTGTCATATGTCGATATGTTATTGATGGTGTTTTCGTATATGTGATTAATATGAGCTCCCTTGGTATTATTTGATGTTGATGATCCTCCTTCATCGTAAGTTGGAAGAGGATTTTTTAAGGCTTCATGGTCACCATTTGTTTTATAACCATCAACTGTTAAATCACCCTTATCTATCATGTCTTGAACTATGTTCTTCAGCCTCATGCAATCATTTGTGTTATGCTATTTGTTTTGATGAAAATCACAATAATGTGAGTCATTCCACCAGGGTGGTTTGACTTGGAATTCAAAGTTTCTTGTGGTTGGCAATGTGATGATTTTATTTGCCAAGAGTTCACGAAATGTTGATTCGAAGGTCTTTCCTAATGGCATGTATATGCATCAATACGGGAAAGTATTAGTGTTGCCTCTTTGGTTTGTGTTGTTTCCTTGATTGGTGTTGTTATTTCCTTGATGACTTTTGTTGGTGTTTGATGTTGAAGCTCCTTGGATGGTATTTCACTCATAAGTATTAGTGCTTTGAGTAGTACTTTTTTTATCATTATTGGATGGTGGGTTTCTTGATAAAGTCAACACTGGTTGTTCAGACTTCACATTGTTGGCATCGATTACCCCATCATTAACAATTTTTTTGTTCCTTGTCCAAAATATGGATTTGTCTAAAGTGTTGATATTGTTGTGATTATTAAAGGTGTTAGTGTTTGACGAATTAACACATTCCTTAAATAACTTTAATGTTCCTTTCTTGATGCAATCTTCCTCTAGTTGGATACCATTTTCTATCAATTTTGCAAAAGAGGGCATTGGAGTTTGTGTTGATAACTCATCTCACTATTCATATTGTCAATGAAGATTTCCATCTTTTACTTTTTAGGCACATCTTGGGGATATCTCGAAACCATGCGCCTCCACCTTTGTAGAAACACCATGAATTTTTCATTTCTCTTTTATTTTGTGTTACACACAAATAGCATGGTGATTGTGTGTTGAATGTTATAGGAGTATTGTGTTATGAATTTGTTTACCAACTCATCAAATGATCTAATGGGAGGTGTAAGTTTAGACAACCACTCCATTGTTTGCCCTCCCAAACTTCTTGGTAATAATATCATTAAGTATGTGTCATCATGAGCAACCTCTAAGCTCATCATACAAAATTCCTAAACATGATCACAGGGATCACTCTTACCATCGTATTTTTCGTACTTTGGTATATCTGAATTTGGGGGAAAAGGTACCATGTTCAACCTCCTATCAAAAGGATAAGGACAGATTTCGTCCAAGGAGTATCATACCGTGGTTGCTTGTTGCATGTCCTGCATTTGTCTTTGTAGTGTTTGGAGTTGTTGTGTAAGAGCAGCCATGGGTGCATTTGTCCTTCGATGGGGAGCTTCCCCTCATTCATTAAGATTGTCCCGATTGTGGGCATGGTCTTGTTCATAAGTGTTGTCTTGGTTGCGTATGTTTTCTTGATCATGTGTTTCTTCTTCTCTTCATTGTTCTTGATAATCATAGTTTCTCGATCTTGTTCTTGAAATTCTCTTGTCTATATTCCTTAATTTTTTTGTGTCGAAATCCTCAGGAATATTGACTCCTTTGCTAGTTAGCATGAGTAGATATTTTTCCTTGTCTGCTTCTATAAGTCTTTCTAGGAGTTTTTGGAAAGACACGTTCTCTTGAAATTATTGGATAATTTCTTTGGTGATCTTTGTTTCTCCCATATTTGCATACTCATCAAAAGGATTGGACAGTCTATGACCCGTACTTGATTCTGGTTGTGATTCCTTCTTTTTGTTTCTTTGAGATCGAGTGATAGCGGGCATTAATATATCTCTATTGTGATGAACTCTTCTTCTTATTTTGGGGTTCTTAGTGGAGTTGGTGGCTCAGGTTGAGCTTTGTTGTAAGTGATAAGGAACTTTGGAAACAAGGTGGGGTTAATCCTTCCTCCACAATTAAGGTGTTGGTTGAATGCCGCTTTCTGAATGTAAGTCCTACTTCTCAAAGATTCTTTGTCAAATTCATTTATTTTTCCTTGGATATACAACTGCATATGATGCAAGAATGTATGATGTGATGCAAAGAGTTGATGGTTGATATAGAAAAATTTATTCCTTTTGATAAGTGCCTTAGAACTAGGTTGTCTCTTCTTCAACTTAGTTTTTTTATGAAGACTTCTTCTTCTCAAAATATGAGGAGTGGTCATACACAAATGATAAAATGTTGATGTTGATGTTGATGTTGGATATGGATACTTTGTTTAAAAACTCAAGTTTACTTTATCAGGTAGAGGTTTAGTTCGATTCGCCTCCATGACAAAGTGTGTCAAATGATATGAGTCAAGTTTCCTGATGTAGAAACTTAATTTGACAACTCGAGGACCTAACTAGGTATTGTTTTGATAGGATTCCTTGGATGGTGGAACTTTGATCACTTGTTCTAATACTCTTTAATCTTGTTGGATGAAATCTGATCTCAAGCTAGTTGATGATTTGAAAACTCTTTCTAAGAGTGATTTGTTGGATTCAGAATTTTCTCACTTATGATCTTTTTTTCAAAGTTTTGCTACTGGATTAGTTAGAGGACCCAAAAGGGTATCTGAAACTATCGATAAAAAATTTCCAAAGTGATTGGTTTGCTCTCTATTTTTCACTAATATTGACCATGCGCTAAGACATAGACCTGATACGCTAAAGGATGTTTTCAAAGTGCTAAAGAATTTTTACTATGCACTATGTTGCCTCTCCAACGTGCTATTGTAGACTATTGGTTAATAAAATTTTGGGATAGGTAATGCGCTAATATGTCCCTTTTACGCATTGATGTTTAGTATGAAAACACTATAATATGTTTTGAATGCGCTAGGTTGATGCTTGTATTCGCTACAGTGATGCTAACAAGTGCTATTTGAATTCTTACCAATATGATATTGGTTATGTGCTAATTTGAGTGATGAAAGTGCTAAGTGTTGGTTTGAATGCACTACTAAACATTTGAGATGCGCTAGGTTGTTTCTCATATGCGCTAACTGTCCTGATTTCTTCATTTGATGCTTTTATTGTGATACTGAAAAATAACACTTGTGATTTGATGGATGATTTTCTAAAAATGACTTGAAAACACGACATATAGAAGAGATAACAATTTGTCTATGCTAAACAAGTAGTGTATGTTCTTTTGAGGATATTTTCAAATCCCTAATGTTTTTCATTGGTTTGGATTACAAAGAAAACATATCAAGAAGACTATTTATTCAAAGGTCATCAACAAAATCATAGTCCACTAGTCTTGATACTCCGTCAGCTCAAACAACCTTGTCACTAGCTAGGGGGTGCCCATTTTTTTTTCTTTTGCCAAAAATTAACCCAAAGTGAATTGCTTCACAATTGAGTAGTTATCTTGGGAGATATATGGTGAGTGATCTTGGGGGCGAATTCTTCTCCACCCTTGCACTATGATATTGCCAATGTTTGGCAACTGACTTGGTTCAAAGTTTCTAATGCTAAGGTTCATAATCAGGCTTTCGTTTGGTCTTCAATGATAAACTCCCTCGGGAGGCTTCCCAACCTTTATAACAAAGGCTTTACATATCTTAAAGATACTGGGGGAAGACTAATCGCTAAGAAAAAATGTTGAAGGAGACTTTCGTCAACCTCCACATTTAATTATAGTGGGTTGGAATAGATAAAATCATTTCCCACTTAATTCATTCCCCTCTCATCGGCCATTAATGGTGCCCTAAGGGAAATTTGGGAGGGCGGGCCTTCTAAAGGATTTAAGTGCTTGAAGTAAAATAAATCATGAAAGAGTGGTTTGGTTTTTTGGTCACCCAATTAAGGGGAGAGCATATACAATCCACTTTCGAGACAAGGCAAACAATGTTCTTTTTAACTTTCAAGGCAATGATTAGCTAAGATCTGTTTGGAGATGTTGCTCCAACAAGCATGGTGTTCCTTTTATCCCATAAAGAAATTTGTTCTCTAACTAGGAAGTTGAAATCCTCGTCAACAAAAAGTAAAACTCGTTTACTTGAAATAGAAATCGCTTTGAAAAATAAATGGAAAGATTGATTGCTTTTTACCTTTACAATAAAATGAAAATTTATTGTTCTTTTTTATAGCCCAAATGAAGTGTCTTCCCTAATCTTGTAAAAAAGTAAATGTGTTTGATTTGTTGTTCTTTTTACCTTGTCATGAGGTTCCTTTTAAGTCCAAAAGAAAATTTGATTTGTTTTAATCCCAAAACAAAATGAGATTCTTTTTAAGCAAAGGGAAATGAGTTCATTTTAATCCAACTTAAAAACCTAGAATGAAATCAAAATTCCTAAATCTACTCCTCCAACCTTCAAGAAATGATTAGTAACTTGCAATAAAAGGAAGTTAGTGAAAAATTACAACTTTAGGCGGGATTATACAAGCCTAATTTTCTAACTCTGTTACAAACTTTCTTTTTCTCTATCAGAGTTATGCGCTAAACTTCTGCATAGATGTGCTAGAGAATGGTATAAAAGCACTAAAAGACAACTCCTATGCACTACCCTGATGCCCAAATGTGCTACACTGGTACTTCTATGCGTAAAAAAAATAGAGAAGGTTATGCAATAAAAGGAAGTTCAAAAGCGCTAGAAGATGGGTCCTATGCGCTAAACAGTGCAATGAATGTGCTACTGTTTGCCACAGATGCGCTAAAGTATAGTCCAAATGTGCTAAAAGGGTATTCCAGCATGTTAGCAATCTTTACCTTGCACAAAAAAATGATGTTAGTTATGGGGACAGGCCCCACATTGGGTGCCAGAAATGTATGTGGGAAAATGTGGTGACGAAAATGAATAACTCGAATCCAAAAGACCCACACACCAATGAGACTCTTGGTGCAAGATATGAACTAATTCAATTAGTTCAACTTCCCAAGGGGTGTCCCATTGTTCTCTATCTCACAAGATCCCTAAAGTTAATGTTTTTCTCTCAGATCATTGAGAAAATGACTTAGGAATGACAACTCCAAGAACGAGTGATATTTGATTTATATGCATGAATGCATTCTAAGTTATATATGATGTTAAAACTATGATGATTAAGCTAGTATGAAGATGATGATATGATAAAAGATTAGCAAATTATTCTAGCATGATATATTATCCTAGAATGAATATCTTATGATATTAAAATATTCCTAAATGTTATGATGATGTTCTAACAAAGAGAGGCTAAAATGTTTAGTAAATTAGACTATAATGTAGATGCATGAAACTTGGATTCTATGAAAAATGAAGAATGAGAGCTCTATTTATAGGGGAACTAGGGAAATGGATGGTCAAGATTGAATAATCTTAACAAGGGCTAGGATTGAAAGTTAATCAATCCATGTTTACAATTCTCACCAATGAAATGGTGACAGTTGTCAACAAAGGGTTTCTTGAGAGGAGATGCAAGAAGCATTAAATGCCTGAGAAGACATGAAGGTTACCCTAGGAGGTAAGAGTTAAGGCTAGGTTAGGGTTATCCAATGGATAAAGCTTTTACCCAAGGGGTAAACTCTTGTGCAAGGGTCAATAGGATAACCAAGGTTAAAGCCATGAATGCTTGATGAGACCCTTGGGTTAAAAGGATGGTTAAGTTAGAGGAAAGTCTCTAACCAAAGGTCAAAGATGAGCTAGCCATAAATGGTTATGTAAGAACCTTTAATGGTTTGGAAGACTGTGGAGGCTTTGCAAAGTAACTTCTCTTTGATTAGGAATGTGACAATAATTAGGAGATTAATTAGGCTAAATTGGAAGTGATTAGAAGAATCTAGAAGGGGTTTAGGAGGCAAGTGGGAGATGTAGAAAAATGCAAGTGGAGGGAAACGGATTTTAATTAAAATAAAATTACTTTATTTAAACTAAAATAGATGCAACTTGCATAAATACAAGTGGGGGGATTTAATAAATAAATTAGATTTATTTATTTGCAAGGATCAATTTAATTAAATATAAATTTAATTAAAAAGGGAGAAAGGGGAATTATTCAAATAAAGTGATTTATTTGATTAAAGGCCAGAAAAGGTTTAGGTGAATTTAATTAAATAAATTGAGTAATTCATTTAATCAAATAGATGAAAATGAAGAAATTAATTAAATTGAAATTAATTAATAGGGGGAATGGGGTTAAAATAAATATTAAATATCTATTTACGAAAGTGGTCAGATTTATACATCTACACTCACAATACTCATTCTCATTATACCACCTAGGTTTGGGTTGATTGGGGTCGAACGGGCAAGTTATCGAGAAGACCACTGCGCTTGCTTGGACAAGCTTTTGAAACACCGCTTCAATGGGCTTGGCAAGAGGAGTAAAGTCTCTTGGAGTCTTTTTATTGGATCGAGGTGGTCTCCCCTTGACTGAGACATTGTTAGGGGGTTTTTTAGATTGATTTTGATTATTTGATTGTTGAATTGGCGATTTGTGGTGGTGGGCTTTGGAGGAGCGGCCATGGTCTGGACCCGTTTTGCATCATTCACACCATCATTGACAACGCTCTTGTTTTTGGACCAAAATTTTGGTTTATCATTATGGTAAGAGGAAGAATTTTAACTTGATTTTTGGTAATGTTTTAAGGTTCCTTCCTCTAACAAGACACGTTCAAGAGCTAGGCCCTTGTCAGTCAATGTTTGGAAAGATTTGATACATTAATATGTTAAAGGTCTTGATAGTTCGAGCACCAGATTCTTTTGAAATAATTTAATTTGGTGTTGTTCTAGAATGTCCCACTATAATTTCTTGATAAGATGTCGCCATCTTTGCAAGAAGTTAGTGAAAGTCTCTCCAGGTCTTTGTTTCATGTTACAAAGGTCCATCATGGAAACATCATTGGCAATGTTGTAGGCATAGTGAGCCACAAACTTTTCTGCTAAGTCTGGGAAGGAGGTCATAGAACCTCGAGGTAAGGATGAGAACCATGCAAGAGAATCTCCCGTGAGACTCTTAGGGAAGAGCCTTCGAAGGTATAAGTCACTATAGGAGACTTCTTGACATAAGATGTGAAACTCATGAACATGGTCTCGAGGGTCCCCTTTTCCCTCATACTTTGTCAACTTAGGCATCTCAAACCCTGGTGGGCATGGTGTAATTGATATAGACAATTCATAAGGACAAGGATAGAATTCCTCAAACAAGTAAGTTTTCGTCTTGTTAGTCCCTTCCTTCATGTCTTTGATAATGTTTTTCATGTCCTGGATTTCTTTAATGAGGTCTTGTTGTGGATTTTGGACTTGATGAATTGTGTTTGCCCCTAGAATTGGATGTGTCATGGAAGGTGGACCACCACCACTAATGTATTGATATGATGAGGAAGCAGGGATGTGAGATGTGATGACCGATGTCACAGGGACTTGAGTGATAGTTGGTTGTGACCCGCAAATTGTTGTGACAGGAGGAAGTGACACTTGAATGAAGTTTGTGACATTGTTGAGAGGAATGGAGGATTATGGAATAGAAACGTATGGTCGGGTAGAAGAAGATGGCATAGAAAAATTTTGGAGAATAGGCAAGATTGGATTTGATATTGGAATAAATGCTAAGAAGGAAGAATGTGGAATGGAGACCATGGGGACAGATGTCGCGGGTGCTATTGATTGGGGTTGAATGATGGGTGAGGGTGCAATTGATTGAGGTTGAAGAACGGGTGTGACAATATGAGTAGGAGCAAGATCTACTTGTGGTTGTTTACTAATAATGGATTTATCAAAATCAAGGGGCGTTGAGCTCAATTTTCAAGGAGAGTCTTTAGAAGAGCACTAGGATTATGTCGGATAAATTTCTCCAACATTTCTTAATTATAAGAGTCTTCTAAGAATGTTTGCACTTCCGGAGAGAGTTCATCTTGATCAACCATATTAGGGTCGTGTGGTTGATTTTGGATGTTGGGTTCCACACTTTGTGTAAGATCTTGTGTAGAGTCTTCATATAGGAAACTAATGTTCAGCATGCCATATTGTTGTTCAGACATCTTTTTCTTTTGAGATTGAGTTGTGACCATACAAGAATAGCATTAGAAAGGTTGATTAGAGGAAGAAGAAATTTGATGAAAGGACTTAGCAAGGATCTTGGATTTTGGATTTAATTTGGATTTGATGAAATTAAATTTGATTGATTGGTAGAGTCCCTGGATTAGGACACGGGTTTGATTAAGATTGCACCTTAGTCCTTGGATGAGGATTTTAGGTGGGATATATTGATGAAACCACAAGCAAGGTAATGACCAATTTGGGTAAAATTTAGACCTTAGGATGATGATGAAAGTCTTTCTTCTACTAAGGATTGACTAATGACCCTAAGAAAAATAAAGACGTGAGATAAGAATCTTGATCGACTCAAAGGATAGAGCAAAGGTACTTGGAGAGGATTCTTCTTCAAGCACAAAGCCAAATGATTGATTGATTAAGGATGAGGTCTAAATAAAACTTCACAAGGCATAAAACCTTAACATGAGGTTAAATTGGATTAAAGGATGATTTGATTTAGATTTGAGAATTGATTTGATGATTGAAGATGATTGATTTGTGATCAATTGATGTGTTAAGTCCTTAGGAAAATATTGAGGATGATTGATCAAAGAAAGATGATAGTGATGATTAGAAGAAATTTGATGACTAGGCTATTCTTGGCATGAACATTGACTCAATAGATGATTGGTTCGGATGGAAAGTTGTATAAAGGCATGCGACCGCCCTGATTCGGACGATAGTTGGTGTTAAAAGGCAAACCTGAACCTTGATGGAATGCATAGAATCTTAATTCATCACTAGCATAAAACTCATTGCTACGACCATCGATGTAATCATGGTAATGGTACAAAAAGGTCCTATGTTTAAGAAAGAGTTTGTGATTTGTGTACCAAAACTTCTAACGTCTAATACGTTGTGCTTGTGTGAGCTTCTTCTTCTTGATTGGTCGATGGATTAACTTCTTGGGATGCTTATACGACTGTAGATAATATCTATGTTTTGGGGGTTTTATGATCAAGGCATTGATGGAAACAAATCAAAATCAGCCCGAAGGAGATCCGGACCGATCAAATGTGAGAAAGACCAAAAAATCCAATTCTTGGTATTTTGTCTATGTTTTAGTATTTTGCATTTTCAGAGGCCTTCGGAGAAAGATTTGGGGTCGAAACTATTCCCGGTCCCTTTACTCAATAGCCAAAGGTATAGTGTTAAGGGACTGAAACTAGATCTTTTGAAGACCTTTCCAACGGTGTAAGTGACTTGAGATTTCAAGCGCCAAGCGGAAAGTTATGATCCTACCAAGTCAATACCAATTTGTTGCTTCTCATGGGGAGTAGGTACAAGAGCACCACATGTCAGCATGGTGGTTTCTCGCAGGCCCATGGCTCCTTACTCTCTCGAAGGCCTGTGGGGTTGCCAGATGTCAGCACCGCAGGGTCCTCAAAAGTGAAGGCAGGCCACATGTCAAAAAAGAACGGGTCCAGAGATGTTTTGAGCCTGGAGAGATTTCAAAAGCATGCCTTTCTTTTTTTCAAGGGAAAAAGGCCACAGGAGGCATCGCATGGCAAAACCAGAAGGTGCAAATGAAGAAAAAAAAAGCTCACGTGATCTAGCGTTGCAACAGAAAAAGTGAATTTCAGGTGGTAACCATGCCACGCACATGGAAGAAAATACTAATGCAGAGATCAAGCTCAAGAAAGTTGCAACAAACTTTGTGATGGTGGTGGACACGCGACAAGCATGTAGAAGCTTGTTTGGCTATAATCATTGTTCAAGATCAAAGATTTTTTCATTATATAAGCATGTGGGCGCATTGTAATTGGGTTCAGAATTTTTATCGTAAAAGATATAATCAAGTATTCTATATAGGAATGGAGCCTTTAAGCTATGATTGTATTTCTGAAGAGGGGATAATCAAATTGTGCCTGTGGCCTCTATGATTACTATTTTCAAGTATGCTTTAATAGTTTTTTGTGCATCCTTGCAATTCTGACATAACATTAGAAATATATGCCTAATACTCTATCGATTAAACTATGTTTTGCACTTGTTATCTGGTGGATGCATGGTGTGTATTTATTTACATTAAAAAGAATTTTGGTTATATCTTGATTATGGTTTTGTATGGGTATGTAGATTGTTGAATGGGCCTCGGAATAACATGTATGTGAAGTTCTGTGTGCCCCTCATTGCATCAAAATTAGTTTGGTGCATCGCTTAGAGTAGATTTGCTTTTATGTTTCTTCCTTTCCCTTTTCTCCCCCCTCAATGAGTGAAGAGTCTGCTTCTAAAATCCCATAGGTCACTTAGTGAAAACATGCAAGTCCCCCATCACTGAGTTTCCCATAAGGCTGCAATCCTGAATGTAATTTTAGTGATCAACAACGACTTGGGCTTATGAAACATGAGATGGACGAAGTTTCGACATAATTTGGGAATTGTTTGGAAGACAATTTTTTTATGACTTGGGATTGATTGATGTTGGTTCAAAAATTTTGTGTGACTAGGACATGACCTTTGAATATGATGTGGACTAGACTTGAATTTGGTGATAATGGCTAGGATGTTGACTAATTCTACTCTTGGCAATAAGACAAAGCAAACACATTGGACATTAATTTAAATAAGCACATCAAACATATCAAGCTACCCTAAGGAATTGGCTAAGGAGGAAAACCTTTGCTTGCTGACTCAGGTACACACCCAATAGCTAATTAGAATATAATTGTTGGGTCTCATGCAATGGATTCCCAGTGTCGTATTATCTGACTCCAAATGATAATGGGGGCACGATATGGCAAGTCTCTTGGAGGAGTTACTATCTCCCTTTGCACAAAGATTATCCACCTTTCGGAGGTGAAACAGGTGGCCTCTAATCCTAGAGTTCTTAATATGGATTTTTCATTTGAAGACTACTCCTTGTAGTCGTGCAAGCTTGATTTAGGCCTATATCCCTACAAAGTACCAAGCAAGATGTAGTCACGCAAGTGTGATTAAGACCTAAAGGCCCTACAAAATTCCCAATATGAGAGTGAAATCCCAAATAGCTCCGTCCTCTAAAACTTTCATCTAAAGAGGCCTATTTATTATAGTGAGTCAGAATGCCCAAGTCCGATCGTGCTCGCTTAGGTCATTCCCCTCTCACCAATGCCTAAACAAATTGGGAGGGCAAGCCCACTAAAGGAAAGCACTCAACAAAATAAAAAAGTGCCAAAGGTCAGGATTTCTAATTGTCTAGATAGACAAGAGCATACTCTCCTACTTTCACACTTTTTCCAAACAAAATCAAGAACTTTAGTTCTTTTACCTTCCTAATTAAATCTAGGTGTGTAAGATAAAAAAGAAAGACACAAGATTTGTTTGTATCTCCTTGACAACCTACAAAACAAAATGATTAGTAGTTTTTAATCAATGCATTCTTTGGCAAGCGAGCTGCAAAACAACTATTAGTAGCCTCAGATGTTGTCTTGGACTGATCAAAAAACCTGTGAAAACTTAAAAAAATTTATTAGTAGACAAATCGCGTTTTTTTATATAGACACCCACACTGAAGTGCCTATGTATGCTTTAAAGGGGGCAAAAAATCAAAAACAACAGGAATTGTACAAAAAATTAAAAATAACAGAATATACCTGCAGTCATGCTGATGTAAAGTCGGACGCGCTAAAATGCGAGTGTACGAGCTGAAGTAGGTTAGCAAAAAAAAAACAGACAGAAACCTATAAATTTGAAAATTTGAAAACAAACGCCAAACAACTAAAGCGCTCGCGCTATTCGCTGGGTGCTCGCACTGAATCGGAAATTTAGAATAAGAATATTGTAAAAATACACTAAAAAATAATTTTTTTTCTTTTTCTTGGATTTTTTTTCTTTTTTAGTGTTTTTTGCTATTAATTAAGTAATAAAAATAGCAAATACACCAAAACATTAAACTGAAAGGAAATGTGAAAATGCAGCTGTCGGACGCACTATTTTGGGATCTTGCAGAAAATGTCGGTTAAAAATTTAAATCCTGAACGCTCGCGCTAAAGCACGTGCGCACGCACTAAAACTTATGTCACTCACACTGAGCCTATGGCGCTGGCGCCAATTTGCAGCTGCTCACACTGTTTCGATACCTGCAACATAAAAGCTCACAAAAACTCCAAAAAAGATTAAATTTTAGGGACATGGGTCCCACCAAGCGTGCCAGAATGAAGATGGGAAAAACCAACAAGGTGAGATTCGATGGTTAGTATGCAAATGGAGAATTCAAACACACAAAAACATAAAACATCAAACAAACCATATAAAAACATAAAACAAACTATTTATACCTTGCAAATCTATACCTTCTCCTTCGGATTGAGCCTTTGATGAAGCCAAAGATGCGCCCCTCTTTGACTTGATTGGATTGGCTCCCTTATTGAATGTGGATGACTCTCCAAGATTGCGCACAAGATGATTAGATGGAATGGATGAGGGATTTTGACTAAGTGATGGATAAGTGGAAAATTGAGTAGAGTCTGGATGCTATGGAAGATTTCTTAGACTCAATTGGAAAGCATAAACTTAGCTAATTTGGAGATGTGAAATAAGAGGATGGAGTCCTCAAATTATAGGAGAAGAGGAGAAGAAATGGAGGGCTACGATTGATCCAAGATGAAGGGTCAGGATTCCATGTGAGCCTACACATGGCCCAAGAGGAGGTGACAAGACAAGTGTGGAGACCAAGAGATATGCCTTAAAGTCATTTCTTGTCTCCACACTCCTCAAGGCTCATCAGGAATACTTCCTAATGTTCCTAGGGAAGAGAAAGGAATAAAAAATTCCTTAAGAGATGGGGATGGGGAATTAAAAATTCCTCAAAAGGGATAGCCATAGGGATTGGAGGAATAAGGAGGAACTAAAAATATCACATTCACCTAGGAAAAGGGCATTTAAGGAAGGTGGTTGGATGGAAGAGACAAGGAGTTGACTTTGTGGCTAATCATGAGGATCGGCCACTAGCAACTCATTAGGGGAGGGATTAGAAGATGATTAGGTGGGATTAGGACAAATGAGATTTGTAGGAGTATTTGACTAGGAGAGAGAATGAGTGGAGGGGTTTAAAAATTAGAAGAGTAATGATAAGTGAGATTAGGGGGCTTTTAGAAGAATTCATTAGGTTAATGATGGATTAGGAAAAATGTGATATGTAGGAATCGCCTAGATTAATTAATTAGTTAAAGGGGAGCTTTGGAGAGAATTAATTTTAGGGATTTTAGAAGAATAAAGGTAAATTGATTTATTAAATAAATCAATCAACTAGACTATAGTGACAATATTAATTATTTTTAATTAATATTGAGAAACTATAGGGATTGACATAGTTAATAAATTAATTATGCAAAGAAATTAAATTAATTAGTTAAAATAATTAATTTAAGTGTCTACAAAAACTATCGCATTAAGCATGAAATAAACCTTTTTGAAAAAAAATTTATCAAAATATAAAATGTATCAGGGGACGGCGAGGAGGGGGAGCCCTGGCTCTACCCCATCCCCGCCACTATGGGGAACGCCCCATAGGGGTGGAGCGGTTGCGACTGTGGGTGGTGACCCACAGGGACAGTGTGGTCGCCACTATGGTCCGCGACCCACAGGGATGACACAGTCGCCACTGCGGGTCGCGTCCCACAGGGTGGCTCAACCCCCCCCCTTTAAACTTGCATCAAACAATGAATCCACCACCATGGGATGATACATGACCCTGCACAGGCAATCCATCCCCTATATAACACACACACAAAAAAAAAAAAAAATCCCTAACTTTGGTTAGTGTTAGAATGAATAAAAGGGCATTTAGTTATTAAAAGGAAGGATGCCCTAACATTTTGATATGTTAGGGCATTTTCAAAAAGGGTATTTTGAATATGTTTTTAATAAAATAAAATATACCCATAGGGTATGTTGTTAATTTAAATAAACAAATTAAAATGTATATATGTAGGTGTAAATATATACATATAAAAAGGGTTTATATACGTATATAGGTACATGTGTGTATATATATATATATACTAAGTGTAGGTATTTAAATGAGTATTTGTGGTGAAGAAATATTTAGGTTGGTAGAAAAATACTTATAATCAATATTAATATAAGGAAATTATATTAATACAATATAGTTGAAATTGAAGATTTCAATTGGGCGATTTAATTAACATTAAATTGGTATTGGCAGTGTTGGAATATTTTAATCATCTTTAAATAGAAATGGGAGTTATTAGTAAATTAAATTAAATTGAAATATAATTTATTAGTAATTATATTTAAGATGAATTGAATGGTTTTCAGCACTTGGTTAAAATTTAAATAATTTAATTATTAAATTGCTTAAGGACTTGGGAGAAGTCCTAAAGTTTCCCTTTAGTTAGGAGTTAAATAAATTACTTGATCACTCGCATTAAAGGCCTAATTAAGTGACACTTAAGATATCTAATTGGTGAAACTAAGTGAACAACCACATCTAGACATTGTGTAATTCACAAGTAATTAAGCATTTTAAAAAAATTGTCGTTGTGTATTTGCCCAAAAGTTTGGGCACTACAACACCCTCATATTCTTCTTGTGTTAGGGTCGCCACACTAGCAATGGCATCTCCCGATTCACTCCTTGGAAGATGATGAAGAACCTTGGCCCTCTTGGCTTGCCTTGGTGACTCTAAAACTACATCTTGTAAGGTAATGCTAGGAAGAACTACTTTCTTCTTCTTTTGGAAGTTGAAAGTTAACTATTGAGGCATGTTGTCATCATGATCTTCATCTTGAGTTGTCACCTCAGTTGTAACCATATGCGACTGCACGTGTTGTTCTTTTCCATCATCTTCCCGTTGTTTCTCCTCACGAAGTTACTCATGTATCTATTGAAATGTGGGATCCTCTTGTGATTGATGCATCGAAGAGACTTGTTGAGCAAGGTTTGCTGAGAATACTTCTTCAACCCTATGTTACTAAGAAAACTCCTCAATTTTTTCACCAACTTCTTGTTCAAATGCTTCCTTATCAATCTCTTCATGTTGTTGTTGCTTGTCTCCTTCCAATTGTTGAAAAAGCATCTCCTTATCCTGAGGAGTCAACACCAAATGTTCATCTTTCTCATCTATGTCCATGGTTTGGTCTTGACCACCTTCTTCTTGTATCTAATTAATGTTCTCTTCTTGGTTCTTGGGTGGTTCCACCTATTGAAGTAATGGTCCTTCTTGATCATCCTTTGGGGCTTGTTGTTTCTACATAGATTCACCCTTCTTACGGCAAGCTAACACAACAATTGGTTCATTATCCTTGTCTGAATCTATTTTAATAATGTGGATGATAACTTTTTCTTGGTGTGCGGCCATAGTTGATGCAGGTGTTTGAGAAGGAGGAGCTTGTTGCTCAGTTTCTCTTGGCTATGATGTACCCTCTCCTAGTACAGTCCTAATGGTGGGCACAATAGGGGTGACTGGAGCCTACGGTAATGCTTGTAACCTGGTAGTAATTCCATGTTTCACTGCAATTTTTAGGAGTTGGGACTCCCACATCTTTGCATCAAGTTTCTACATTAATTCTTCTTTACTAATATTTTGAGTAGCAACTTCAGGATCTACGGCGGTATTCTCCCTAGACTCTAATCTAGTCCTTCTAACATACTCCTTGGTGGTTTTGGACTGAGGATTGCCAAAAGCCTTTTCTTTCTTTTTTTCCTTTGACGCACTGGGATGAATCCTCAATCCTAGCCACTGCATTGTTCTTTCTACCACTTTCTCGATTATAGTGTCAATATCAACCTTCTCTTGCTTAGAACACCTAATTGGAGAAAGTGGTTTCTTATCAATCCCGGTTTCTTTGTAGAATGGATCTAGTATTTCTCTGTCATCTCTGAGGTCACTAGGGAGGTTTGTCTCAACCTTGAAATTTTTTATTTGGGGAACGATAAGTCTATAGTATCGCCTTTCTCTTTCTTCAAAACTATCTTGCATGTTCGCCCAAAAATCTTCTAAAGCCAGTAGATGGCCCAAAAATGCTATAGGAATCATTTTCTTTAACTTTCCAAATGGGTCATACCTTTCCCAGGCATAATCAAATTCCTTCAAAGTGAGATCTTGCAACTCATAAATGGTTGACTTGGCAACTTTTATATTCTAGCAAGTGTAGTGTCCTATGACAATTGTAAATGTGACTCCAGTTTTATGCTTAAGAGTCAGAAGAGATTGAAGTCCCACAATTTGTTTTGAGTATTCAAGAATAATAATATGGTCATTACAATACCTTGGAAGGAGGAAGGGTTTTCCTATGAATCTACTAACTCCAATGTATGTGGAGCATTGATTTTGCAAGAACCATGTGCCCCATTCTTGTATTACTTTCATCACCTCTAGAGAGAGACGGTACCCTACATCACCTGTTAATCTAAAAATTACTGCAAAATTTAAGGCATCATTTATCCTCTTGAAATGAAATTTATCTTGTTGGATTTGGAGCTGAGTGTAGTATTCTCATGCTCTCTTTTGGCCCAGCTCCTCTCCTAACCTGCCTGTTGTATTTATCCTAGGGTTTTTTTCACTTCTAGCCATCACCCATATGACATAAGTCATGAAAAACTTCTTTGTTTGGAGAACAATACACAATTGATCATGAATATTATCTGAAAGTATTTGAGCCCAGTCAAAATATTCTTTTCCAATTGGAATATTATGAATGTAGTGATACATCCATAGATGATAATTCTCGTAGTCAATTTTTCAAAAGCTCAACTCAACATTATTATTATATCCATGGGATCCACCTTGAAATGCGTCGCCTTGAGAATATTGTCCGAAGCTTTCAACTGTGATACCCTAGGCTCCTCTAACAAAGCTTCATTTATGTGCCTTTTATGAGTCATAACATTATGATTGAATATTTGTACAGTCTCAATTTCTATAGTTTGAAGGAATTTTAAAAACTAAGGAATCCCAAAAGTCATCTCAATCATGTCTGGTTACAGGTCTACTATCACGTTTCCATCTGCATCCCTACATTGCCTAGTGACCTTGTCATAATGCTAAGCTATAGAAGGAATCAACTCAAGTGATTACAATGCCTAAGGAAAAATGGTAGCTTCAACTAGCCCTGATCTTTTTATCCTTCTATATGGGGCTTCAAGGTTTGGCTGAGCTACTTCTTTTCTAATATCCTCTATTTCAATATGGCTTATTTCATTATCTATAACCCACTAGACATCACTATCAAACTTCGAGACCAAAGTATATCCCTGATATTGATACTTAAATGTTGGAGGGTTCTTTTCAAGATTGATCTCATTCTTGGTCTTCTTCCGAGGAGTGATTGATGCTTCCATAAGGCTTTGCTAATCTGCACTGAAGAAAATTCATAATCAGCACTTTAAAACCAGCTAAAATTAGACACTTCAAAATTTTGAGGTTCAGGAATTCCAAAGTCCATATAACTCTCAAAACACAACATTTCAAGATTTGGAGTTCTGGATTCTCATATTTCTTAAAGCTCAATCAAGAAAATATCCAAAGATTCTAAGGATCTGGAGTCTTAGAGCTCAAAAGGCTTAAAAGGAGGAGAAGATCGAGAATCTAGGGTTCCGGAGTCTCGGATTTCTTAGCTCACTAAAGGGATTTATTTTGGGGTTCTGTAATCCCAAAATGAAATAGGCGTTCAAGGAAAGGACCTCAGGATTCCAGGGTTTTGGAATCTCGTGGAAAGAGAAACACATGGGAGCTATACCTTTACGATTATGAAATCTTGAAGGGCTAGGTAAAACAAAAGGTAAAAGCTCTAGGATTTTGGGGTTCTAGATTCCCAAAGCGCAAATGGGAGGCCAAAGAAAGGACTTCGAAACTTCGGAAACCTAAAGTTCAGAAACTGAAAGAACCCTAATGTCTAAAAATTAACTTATTTGAAAAAGAAAACCTAAAACCTAGAGAAGACACATGGAAAATGAAGAAAGGGAAAAACAAAGCCCAAGAAAAGAGACCAACCTAACTAAAAGAAGACAGGGAGGATGAAAAGTGTGCCAAAGAGAACAAAGATTGTCAAAGAGCAGAGAGAGATCAAAGAAGGAGAAGCATGCAAATGAGCCTAAATCAGCCCATGACGGTAATTTACAGCCCCTCTTTGGCATACGAAATGAAGAACACTCTGGGATTCTTGGGTTCTAGAGTTCTAGGGTCACAAATGAAGAGACTTTGGGATTCTGAGGTTCTAGAGCAGGAACAAAACAAAAGGAAATGTTTTCAAGACTTTGGAGTTCCGGAGTCCCAAAACCAAAAACACCAACAAAAAGATGTTGCACATTGCTGCTGCTAGGATATGTTGTTGTCATTGATGTCAACATATTCTTGTGCTTTGGTATTGTAGAAAATTGTTTTGGTGATCTGGTGATTGCATTTGAGGTTTTGGTCTTTCAGTTCAGTGGTTGGCAAAGTCTGGTTTTTGATCTGGTGAGCTCTGGTATGATCATATCTTGTGTTGCTGATTTGGGAGAATTTTTTGGATGTTCGCATGTATCTTCATTTCAAGTGGTTTGTGATTTGGTGCTCTAGAATCTATCTTTCTTATATGAGT
The DNA here is from genome assembly GCF_030272615.1 of Cryptomeria japonica. Classification (NCBI taxonomy): domain Eukaryota; kingdom Viridiplantae; phylum Streptophyta; class Pinopsida; order Cupressales; family Cupressaceae; genus Cryptomeria; species Cryptomeria japonica. The sequence goes on along the minus strand of NC_081412.1, from coordinate 185,316,797 downwards.
TGTTGTTGAGTGTTCTTGAACATTAGCGTGTTGATCGATGAAGATTTGCATAAGTGGTGTTGGTGCAGCTATTATGGATGGTTATAACACGCTTGTTGGTGTTTCCTAATCATGTCCTATTTGTCTTGGTGGTCAACATTGATTATTGTGTGAGTTCTTGATGATCTTCTTGGTCTGGTGATATTCTTTGTGTTATGCAGTATTCATGGTGGTGTAACATGTTCTGGTTGTTCTTGGCAAGATTTTTGGTGGTGGTGCGTGTTTGAGGAGTTGATTTAGGTCTATGCTATGGTTTCTATGGCATTGTATTGGTCCAGTAGTTGATTTATGTATCGTGTGATGTAAATTTGTAATTAGGTGTTATGGGTTTGGTCGACCTTGTAGTCAAGGTTGATGATCTGTATAAATGGGTGTAATATTCATGTAATTTTGGGTCATAGGTGTTGATTCTGCATTATCAGAGAGTGGTGTATGTGAGAACAAGTGAATTCATCCTTCGGTATGGTGTGTTGAGAAGAGATTAGTGAAGGGACAACATTTGAGCTTAATCGGAAGTGTCATCAGGCATTAGCAGATGCTATTTTTTGCAGTTCATTCTTTCGAGATTATAGTCTAAATATTTTTGTAAGGTAGTGAACCTTCCTTGAGGGTTGGAGCCTTTTGGGTTATTGTAATTTGAGTACTGAGCTCTATGCAGTGTGTCTGAATGCATGTGCATTCCCCATTGTAATATTTACACATAATACTGCAGAGTATCATCTTATTGTGGGTAGGTTCCCACCATGGTTTTTCTCTTAATTTGGTTTTCCACGTCAAAAGTATTGATGTTATGTGTGTTGTTGTTATTACTGATATCTTTTTTTTTTGTTGCAGTTCATCAGATCTGAGATTGTGCTTAATTGATTTAATCTGATGAAAACATATTCACTCCCCCCCTCCCAATTTTCCTTCTTATTGTTGCCAACAAAAGAGGACCTCGAGACTCTGAGGTTCTGGAGTTTTGGGGCGAAACCACAAAACAAAGGGAGAGCTCTGGGGTTTTGGGGTTCCAAAGTCCCAAAGCACTTGAAAACAAAAAGAGGGAGACTTCAGGGTTCTAAAATCCTGAAGTCTCAAAAGACAATAAATAATGCACTCTGGGATTTTGGGGATCCAAAGTCTCAAAGTGTGAAGAGAATACAAAGAACTCTGAAACTTCGGGATCCCCAAATCCCGGAGAAGGAAAACAAAAGAGAGAAAAGCAAAGGAAAAGCAAAGAAAAGAGGGACCCCCATTTTGAAGGCTAAAATGGAGGGGAGGATAATGAAAAGCATAATAGAACCCATTTTATATGTAAGTGGTCCATGACTAGCCTTGACAGGGGTGATGGGATCTTGAGTAGGATTAGGATCATAAGGGATATTAGGACAAGTTGACAAAGGGATACCTTGATCATGACTTGGAAGAGGATCATCAGATTTTGTGCTTTGCTCTTGATTTTAAATTGTATCATTGGAGGGGATGGAAGGGATATCATGATCTTGCTTAGGAGGTGTGTGTCGAATGGGACTTGGAAAGACACTTTTCTCTTGATATGGAAGGGAATCATTGTGAATGGAATACAAAAGGATTAGGGGGTCATCATAAGACTCTTGACAGGTGGGATCTTGATCAAAAATTATATTAGATGAAAGGGTATGTTCTTGATCTTGATTTATTTTAGGATTCATTGCTTTTAACTTTGGATTATCCTCTTGACACAGGGTAAGAGTTTGGATATGCAGGGAGGATTCTTAGAAGGATTCAACACTTTGGCATGATAAGAATGGATTTTATATGGGACTCTTTGGAGTTGGTTTTGACAGATTGTTTTGATCACAAAAGGTAAATGAGATAGCATGAACTTTCACAGTTAACCTTGTGTTTGAGCTAAGTTTTTTTTTTGAGAACTTTATTGAAGCCTTTGGTGACCAAGTTGTTGTTTTGTGACCTTGTTAGAATACAAATCCTTGTTGTAGGAATTTTTGTATTGAAATCACACAATACAAAATGGTTGCTTTATTTCTTAAAACAGTAAAAACATTAAAGTAAAAATTCCCAGGTTGGCAAAAGGCAATACTTGTCGGATTCCCACTGCAAAAATAAATCTGAGCCACACTTATCCAAAGTGGATAGCTTAGAATTTTGCAACACTGGCTCCCCTCCACGATACTCACTTCTCGGGCATGCCAAACTTCAAATTCCCAAAGACCTGCAGGTCTGAAGAAACTTGCTATCTCTACTCTAGATTGTGAGATTGTGGGATGGCTTCAAAGGTTTGACATCCTATGCTAGCAAATAGAGGTATTTTTGGCTACTAAAAATAGTTGGTTCATAGTGGGGGAACTTCAACAGAACTTGGTATCTACCCATGTGGCGATGACTCACTTAAGAGCCCCTCCCAGTCTTCATTAAAGGATTTTTATGCATCTCACATGAATGTGGATACTAAGGGAATTGTCGATGTAGATAAACGTCACCAAGTAGTCATGGCTTTTGCCTAACTTATTAATTTATATAGAGGGTTAAATAAATACCACGTGGTTCATTCCCTCTCATTGGTCTTACAAGATTCTTGAGAGGTAGGCCCTCTACCTAAAAAAAGGAAAACTTGAGTGTCGCTAACACTTTTCTCTTGCACCCAAGACCACAAAAGTCAAGGGAGAGGATAGTGTGTGTTAGCAGTAGGTCCGTTCAGGAGCACAAGTGTGCCAAACATAAAATACATTGATTAATTTTAAACAACAATTCAAAGATTGTTTATTTAGAAAAAATGAATACACGCCTCTAATCTACTTCTGCAAACAGAAAATATGAGTAGTCTGGTTGATTTTTGGTCTTTGACTTATGAGTGCCACATGCTAAAGATCAAATGTGAGTAACACAAAAATTATAATGATGTGAAATAAATAAATAAAAGAACTGAAAACCAATATGAAATAGAATCAAAGAAAACAAAATTCAAGATTTTACCTTCAGAATTTACCAAATAGATGTGTTTCCAATTGTTGTGCTTGTGGTACCTAGTAAAAAAAATCAATTTCTTTTTGCAATATTTTCAACTCAAAAATAAAATCATAAAGAAGATACTCTTAATGAATTTTTGAGAGCTTTCCAAAAATGTAAGAATTTAGAAAAAATTCTCTGATTTGCACCCAGAATTCAAATTTTATTAAAAAAACTAAAATTATCATAGCTCGATCAAAACGGATTCTATAGATTTTTATTTTGGATTGTGAACGTGTTTTGTGATCCTTAACCTATTGTAAAAAAATCTCAAAGAAATTCATTGATTTGCTCTAAAAATCAAAGATTTATGAAAAAAATAAAAGTGCCATATCTCACTCAAAAATGATGATCTAAGGTTGATTCTTGGACTGTAGAGTCGTGATATTATCCTTAACCTTCAGCTTAAAAATCATGAATAAATTTGCATTTTGGGAGATATGATGAAATCTTTGGACACCGTGTTGTCTTGCCTGGAACGTGATTTGCACAATGTTAGTCTTGAAATTTTTGAATAAAACACTAATTAAGATTATAAAACCTCCATAATCTGTATTTAAAAGAGAGGCGTGGATTCACACCAAGTTCACCAATGTTTCTATGGGAAAATCCATAAAAACTAAGCTAATTAGATCAAACGGAAATCACAAAATGCTATCCAATTAACAAATTCCATAATATCAATGAAAGTGTTCAAATAAGATAAACTAATTAAACTCCCTATTGCAACATCGCTTCCATTGTCCTTTTGCTTCTTGTGGAATGATCACTCTCAGTATTGTGTTGTTAACCTGTAATGTGAAACAATAATTCTAAGATCGTAATTATTAAAAATGAAGGAATTGATGCTCAATTTATAGATTTAGAAGAGAAAGATTGAACGGTCAAGATGCATTTGAGAACAAAATTGATCAATGGTTGAGATCAGTTGAGACAAAACTGGTTGGGAGTTGAACTCATTTGATTGATGAGTTGATTGAATTGATTGATCAATGAAGTGGATAGATTGATCAATGAATGGAATTGATGAGTTTGTTCAAAAAAGTTGATTGATGAGTTAACTGAGTTAACCGAGGAGATAACTAAATTGATTGGGAAGTTGATTGAATTGATTTCCTAGTCAGAAAAAAGGTGATTGCTAGTTAGACTGAAAGTTAGTGCCAGTTAGGATTTTGACATGTGCTGTAGGAAATTGAATTGAAATTCAAATTTGATTTGCATTTGGCTTGAATTTGGATTTTCGAAATCATGAAATGAAATGCACATTTTATTGAAATTAGATGAAATTAGAATTTGGGAAAATTTAAATTTTTGAATATTTGAATTAGAAAAGAGTAAGTTAGATAATTAAATAATTTAAAGAAATTGTTAAACTATAGGAACTTAGAAATTGAGTTTAATTAAATAATAAAGATTATTTAATTAAAGGTATAAATTTAATATTAATTAAATAATAAAATTATATAATTAATATAAAGAAATTGAGGTTAAATGATTAAATAATTAGAAGGAAATTGAATAATTAAAAATAATGAAATGTGTTGATTAAATTAGTTTAGAAGAAAAAAAATTAGATTAATTAAATAATTAAAGAATTATTTAATTAATTAGGATGAATAATTAGCGTGTTAGTGATGAGACATTTTTAGGTGTCTACAGTATCATTCTTCACAGATTGCTTAGCCAGAACTTATCCCAGTTGACACAGATCAGTTAGGATTAAATAATTAGAAGGAAATTGAATAATTAAAAATAATGAAATGTGTTGATTAAATTAGTTTAGAAGAAAAAAAATTAGATTAATTAAATAATTAAAGAATTATTTAATTAATTAGGATGAATAATTAGCGTGTTAGTGATGAGACATTTTTAGGTGTCTACAGTATCATTCTTCATAGATTGCTTAGCCAGAACTTATCCCAGTTGACACAGATCAGTTAGGGTTCGAAGAACATCCTTCATAATCTAGTAGGGTTTGTCAAGATACATTGTGTCTCCATGAATGTGGGCCAAAATTATTCTAATCCACTCAGTCTCATCTAAAAAATCAAGAAAGACTCTCCAAACGTCTAAACCAACAGCTTCAATATTTTTGTATTCCTTCGTCAGAGTCACATCATCTTCCTCAGTTACCTTTTCCCATAGGTCATTGAATTTCAGATGACTCACCTCTTCCATTTCAGCATGAATGTAAGCACGTACATCTTCAGTATATAGACACTGATCGGGGGCTCTAGAAAATGCTCCATCCTTATCGATCAACATCACGACGAATGGATATGGCTTCAACATTGGTCGAGCCTTCAATTTTGGATCAATGGCAACTGGAATTGACATACTACTGACTTAGGGTTTTTTTTGCACAACAAACTAAGCTCCTCTTTGCACTAAAATTCCTTAAGCTTCATTCTTGTAATTGATCGAAATAATGTAGTATCTTCACAATATATTTTCCTTTTGAGTGGATAGGCATTAATGACAAGTGTACTTTACAAAAACAACTTTCCCTTTTGACTCCTTTTTCTATTGACACCCAAAAATATTTTAAAGCACTAGAAAGCTATCTTCTGACCTTCTACTCCAAATTTCGAGGGGGTATAATATTTTTCTTTCAATTCTCTCCCTTAGTCCAACAAGAAAATTCAATTTTTGAAGTAGCGCCATCAGCCAGTGCTAACACGGCTTTTGTATTATTCTCTATCTTTTCATCAAATTTATTAACCCATATCTTTTTCATCCTTTCCTTCTCAAGGTTAATGTCCACTTTCTTTGTCGATTTGAAAGACATATTAGAAATATTTTTGCAATCTCTTGCCATATGCCCTACTTTGTTGCAATTATTGCAAACTAGACTTCTTTGATGATGATTTCCATACCTTTGATTACTTTTAGATCTGTTAGATGCTTTGCATTCAAATGCTTTATGCCCATATCTATTACAGGAGTAACAAATTCCATGAAATGATTGTCCATTATTTGTATTTTTGTATTCATTCCAAATCATCTTGTTCTTACACTCATTTTCTTTATGTCTAAACGTGTTGCATGAATAGTATATTATCACAATAGGTTGATTTCTTATCTAACTTCTACATTCACTAGCTCTATGTCCATATCTACTACAAGTAAAACAATTAGCTTTAAAAGTGTACCTATTAGAAACCAAAGGAGACTTTTGAATACTCTAAACCTAAGGATCATTGTTCTTTTCTTTCACTTTAGAATATTTTTCTTCTTCATATCCCAAACCTTCTTTATATTTGCTTTATTTCTAAGCACTGAATACAACATCAAGAACTTCACTTCCACCTTGCAACTTCAAGCCTTTATCAATTTGTTCCTTTGCCTCCTTCAATTCATTTTTTAGCTTATGCACCTCTTTCTCAAGTTTAGTACAATCCTTTGTTTTTCTATTTAGATTTGTATTAAGATCATCCATTTGCTTTCTTCCTTCATCCAGCAACTTTCTCAATTATGCAATCTTATCTTCAGCTTTCTTTAATTTAAATCTACTCTCATCCAGATCTGCAAGAGTGGATCTTAGTTCTCCTTCCAATTCAACTACACCTTCACATTCATAGTCACTCTATTTCATGGCATCCATATCATTTAGTTCTTTAAACATAGTGTTCAAAATTCTGGATCTACCTCAAGTGATTAAGCTTACTCAAGAGGAACCTTTCTCTGATACCAATTATTGAACACACACCAGATGCTAAGAGAGGGGTTTAATTAGCATAAATTAAAACTATGGACTTCAATCTTGCATTAATCAGTTTATTTTAGATAATCACATCAATAAGATTTAAACAAGGATATCATGAAACATTCACACATGAACACCAATATTTTATACATGAAAAAACCAAACTGGGAAAAATCACAGTGATTGTTAACTCACAAAATTAATCCACTAAATAGAAATGATTACGAATGGGGGCTCACTGCTCCGAACTTGATGACCAAGGCTAACTGATCTTGGGGAAAGATACAAAAAGGGGACTTGCACACTGAAGCTAATTGCAACAAGGCAAGATATAGTTTACAATTTATAGAAAAATAACTACATGAATAAAATCATCTTTGTATGTTGATCACAATTTTTGTTGTAGGAGAAATTCATACCTAAGAAAAATATCCAGACTATTGACCTTATACAAAGTGATATATTTGCATTACTTACATCACCATCCTTGCATTAAGTTGCACATTCGATCACTGTTGTATTTTGCTTTCACACATACAAATATACATCATCTATCCTACATTTGTACATATGTACCAATTTGAAACAATAATTTTCACCAAGTCAGCTACAAAAAAAAATGGTAACGTTTATGCACTCCTCTAACCCAAAATATACAATCGGACCCAAAATATGAAATGTATTGATCTTAATTAAGACCAAAAATAAAACCAACCAAGAAGCTCCAAACCAAAAAGAAACACCTAGATCATTGACTAATACATGAAAGGGTCTTCTGGTACACTCTAATAACAATATCTATACATAAAACTCTTTCAAATCAAAACAACAAATGCACTAGACCAAACACAGCTTTTGAACACAAAACTTTTCTTTCGATGTACTTCTAGATTCCATCTACTTTTGGATCAAAGGGGTTGGCATTAATGACAAGGTAAAGACATATTTGTAACATATAAATATAGAAAAGTATTGCTAAGTTTATCTTAAGTGTAATAAAGTAATAGGGGACCTAATTATAATCAATGTGATTATTTAATTACTAAGATGATTACCTAATTACTCCAACACCCCCCTTAAGATTAACTCAGGGAGAATCTAAAAACCTAATGATGAATACGAAGATAAATGCATTGATAATTTACATGTATGGGTTATATCTACAAGGCCTGATGAGATACCAATTTACAAACAAATGAAATCTCTCATAACTAGAGAAAATGAGAAAATCACATGGAAAAAACTCCTCTCCAAAAGAGATAAATATGAATAAATTCACTAGTGAAAGAATGATAGAAAGGACTTGATGTGACCCCCAAAGGACTCCTTATGTCACATAGGTACAATGAATGTCCCCATGATAGGAGATTAAATTAAGGATATGAATCCCCCATGAAGTATCTCCTATGCTAATGATGAATAACTAAAGATAGAGAATAATTCACTACCTACAAATGCCATTTACACATTCATGAAGAAACAAATCCATTGGTGATCAAAGGAGCCTTTCTCATAAGATGGATGAATCAAGGATACAAATACAAATGATGTCTGCCTCTAAAAACTACTCAAATATCATATTGTAGCATCATAAATTGTAACCTTGTATAATTCACACTTCATATTTGTGCTCCTACTTTAGTGTGTCCTATTTTCATTCTCCTTAGGCCCGTTTTGGCCTATTTTTGCTCTGAATCTAATGTCACATGTTGTCATTGTTGAGTGGACCCCATCCCAAGGCTATCCCCCTTCATTTGTTGGTTGCTTGTCCTATTTTTAGAGGACAAGGGTGTTGTGGTACCCCTATATGGACTAGGGTTCCATACCACCCTGGTCCTCCTTAAACAAGGCCTATTTCAAATATGGTCGAGCATTTCCCCTTCCCAATTAACTTTGGTACCCGTGGCTCCATTTGACCATTGGAGGTCAGTCTAATTAGTAATTTACCTAGGGAACCCTATATAAAGACATCTTATCAATCCATTTTAAATATAAGACTCTATCCACAACATACCATAGCATTTGTGCATCCATCAAGCATTCTCAAGCATTCAAGGCAGAATTTCATCCCACCATATGCTTCAAGCATCATGGATTAAAGTCACATCAATATTCATACAAGCATGTATGTTTGATTAGGTTATTAATTTTCATGTGTATTTCATGTTATTGCATTCAACATTCGTGATCACATCTAAAGATCATTGCATCATCAATCAACCATTACAAATATGAGGTTTATCTTCCAACATCTACTTCAATATTTATATGTTCCATTTTAATTCAATTCAAGGTTAATTCCTAAACCAAGGTTTGACCCAAGGTAAACCCCTATCCACAACCCTTTTTTCTCTTTCTATGTGCAATAAATTGATTTAGGAGCTGTGATCGGGGATTACAAAAAATAGATGATGAAAAACGGGTTCAGCTTTTACGGGAGCAAAAAGAAGAAGACTAGGGTAACCTACCACCTTGGTCTCAAGAATTTTTCTTGAACTTTTGATATTGGATCGTATGTGTCTCCCTAATCTAGAAAACATCTCACTTGCCCATACAAAATTTGTAGGACCAGGGTGACCTTCCACCCTAGTCCCAACAATTTGGCGCGAATTTTCAACTATAGGTTCTAATTGACTCCCTCTTCTCAAATCTCTATCTATGGCTCTAGCTAACATCTATAACACTCTATTATTTCTATTTTACTCCAATTCTCTATTGTTTTACCCTATAACCTCACAATTCAAATCAAATTTTGACTCTAAAAGGGGAGACAACAAACAAGTAAATCTAATTAGCATCCCAACCCTTTTCCTAATTGAACTATGGCTCAATCTATTTAATTTACCCCATTTTTAATGTATGGTTGATTTTATGAAATTGGTGGTCTTACTATCCTAATTGGTGAAACCATAATTAATAAAATTCACCATTACATTTTGGTGAACCCGACATATCTTATACTTCCATCTTCTGATTTTCAGACCTAATTTAGGGTGTTTCATAATGGAATTCACTAAATATAATTTATTTTCTATTTCACATATGATTGCATTATTTATTAGTTATATTTATCAAAAAAAAATTAGATAATGGTTTCTTTTTTTTTTTATCGATAAAAGGCCGAAGCCAAAATTTTATTATTTTTTTATAAAAAATATTACATCTCCATTCAGTGTGGGCACCGGTAGGAAAGAATGGAGATAAGAAAACCTCTGGTCTAGCCCAGATCCCTTCTGGGATCAAATATTATAACCAACTGTACATTTTTACAAATCCTCATCAGAGGATGGAGGCTAACATATTAAGACATTTTAGATTCTTTCTGTACATAAAAACTTTCAACACTTTCCGGTTGAATCCATCTTCCCAACTTTGGCTAATCCACTAATGCTTCGAGCTTTAACTTCTGTCCTGTTTCCCGAATCTGCAAAACCTTATTGCAACTTACTTTGCCAGACTGTTAGAAGCATAGTAAACATAATAATTTGCTGCAATCATACAATGAATAATTACATCTTTCTATTTATGTAAGAGGATTATAGCCTGGATATCCCTTAGCTTGAAACCATCTTAACCTTTTGGGTTTCAATTTAAGAGATTATCCAGGCTACAATTCTGCCTACTAATGGAAAGGATCAATTTCTATCAGATTCTTAATTACTTTTAACTCTGCAGAGATCAGATTCTCCCAAACATAAATATTTTCATATGCATATGTATGTGTATTTATATGCCAATATGCGAAAAAATCTATCATTGAGTCTGCCAGGATCATAAGAATATACAGATGCACATAGAAATAAATATGCCTGGAGAAAGGAGTGAAACAACAAAAGGGCAGAGGGACTGTCCAGATGCTTTCATCAATAGAACCAACTAATTATCTGAATCCATGACTAAGTCTGGGTTAACCTCTACTACCCTCCACAAAACCTCAACAAAAAACCTGCCACCCATTCCTCAATCGTTTGAAAGAACCCGAATGAACCCTACACGATATAGACAGGGTATCTCAAAATCGAGATAAATCGAATGCTAAGCTATTCTGTAAAATCCTCTACTGTCATGCAAACATCGAGACAGAAACCAGAAATATCTGTCCCAGATTTAAAACAAGGCTTGTATCCTAAGTTAGAAATATTACCAACTCTAACCGATATGTAGAATCTTGAAGACCGAATATCAAAAAAAGCCAGTAACCATAGCTCAAAGACACATAGCCTGGCAGACCCAGATTGCCATTAAAATATATGATTTAATCCTTATTTAAGTCTATACCTTCGCAGCCCAGGACCATCTTAACTCATATTACATGCATTGGAGGGATAACCTGCAAGAGCCAGAACAGAGAAACCAGACTTCTACCAATCACCCCTCTACACGACTGAAACACCCCTAGCACCCACTCACAGACTTGGTAGTCAAGGAATCGGTTAGGAGAAAGTATGCAATCATATATGAAGGTTCAGATATGGATCTATATAAATATATATATATATATATATATATTTATATATATACATACTCATATATATATAGATTCTGTATATATATATATATATATATGTATATATGCGTGTGTGCAATTGTGTAAGTTTCTATTTACACCCACACATACACACACATATACATATATATATGAGAATATGAATATATGTATATATATATGATTGTATATATATACACATATCTATATATATGAATATATATATATATATATGTATATATTTATATAAATGTGAATACATCATATACCATGAATCAATCTGATGAATATGGGATTGACTATAAATATATACATATATATATATATATATGTGAGTACATATATATATATATGTATATATATATATATGTGTGTGTGTATATATATATATATATATATATGAATTTTAGTATACCAAAATACTGATATAAGGAGGCTGTGGCCACCCTTCCTAGAGCTTATAAATGTGGAACTAGGAGAGGACTAGGAGAGGAGTGATATGAAGGGGTGACACGTCCATCACCTAAAATTAATCCATGGGGCTATCCTTCCTAAAAACATACAAATTACCATCTGCCCCTAAATTGGCTAACTTGTCTACTATAGAATTGCCTTCCCTATAAATATGTTTAATCGAAGTTTCCTCAAAGTATTTGATCAAATCTAGAATACTTTTTAATTCCGCTTTCAATTTCCAGTTTGACACTTCCCTAGTCCTGACTGCATTTATAGTTAACGATGAATCCCCCTCTATTTCTAGATATTTAATCTTGAGTGATTTAGCTATAATCAATCCCTCCCGCAATGCTGAAAACTCAACCATGTTATTCGAAGCCAAGCCAATAGGCTTATTAATGCTAGCTATCAGTACACCGTTATCTTGATGAATAGCACACCCTATACCTGCTAAACCAGGATTCCCACGAGAGGCACCATCAAAGTTTAGCTTAGCCCAGCCCTTTCGGGGGGGAGCCCATTTTGTTAGCTTCCTATCTATCTCAGCCTGCTTACCTCCACTCCCAATAAACAGGGGGATTATCAAACCCCTCCACTTAGATCAAAGAACCTCATCCCATCTGGTTAAATTAATAGACTTTTCCTGTGCATGTCTTAGTCTATTATTGACTTTTTCCACAATTGTTGCCTCGATCTTATTTAGAAGTGATTCCACCCTCAATTTTGATTCTTTAAAGATCCGCCTGTTTCTCTCCTTCCAAATTTCCCATATGAGAATTGCCAGCGCAATTTGCCACACTAAGTGGTATATATCCTTTGTGTGGGGAGGTTGCCAACTAATCAGCCATTCTGAAATGTCCCTAGGTCTCAGTGTCGGCCAGCCAAGGCTTGAGCAAAGCCAATCCCAACATCTCTGACTGAAACTACAATTAAGGAGCAGGTGATCCACATTTTCTTCCTCAGATTCGCAAAGAGGGCATCTCGATGGTCCCATGAATCCTAATTTTGAGAACCAATCTGAAGTAAGAATCCTTTTTTGGGAAGCTGCCCATGAGAAGATACCAGCTTTGGGTAGACCCACGTTATTCCAGCATAGGCTAATCGGAATATTAGGATTGGTTGCAGCTCTTCTGAGTTTCAAAAGTGAGTAACCTTCTTTGGATTTATAAATGCCCGATGAACTACCCGCCCAAATTATCCTGTCTTTCCCACTATGTAATGAAAAATGCCTATGCCTCAAATTATTCCAGAGGATTTCCTTGTCTGCATTTGTCAAGTTCATCTCATCAAGGGGTTTCCACTCCCAACCCAAAGCGGGGTCATTGGATATAAGCTTGATATAATCCTTAACAAACCTACCCCTGATTGATTTGCAATGTTCTATACCTTCTTCGCTTATTCCTGTTTTGTCTAGGGCTGAATAACCCCCCCACAAGTCTTCCCAGAACAATGCCTCTGATCCTTCCGCAATATCCCAAGTTAGATAATCTCTGATCACCTCTCTACATTCTAGCATAAAATTCCAAACTTTGGATCCCTTTGGCAGTATTTCCGTCCTTAGTATACTATCAGGGTTGGAATTAGTGAGATATTTAGCTTTGAGGATCCTTACCCATTTAAGATCCGGTTCCGAGTACATTTTCCAGACTAACTTCGCCCCCAGAGCCATGTTTTGAACCCCCAAATCTTTGATGCCAGCTCCCCCTATATTGATAGGCTGGCTAATTTTATCCCAAGAGATTAACACAAATTTCTTTTTGTCTGAATTCATATTCCAAAAGAACTTCCTCATCTTTTTTACCATTTCTAGACGAGCACCTTTAGGTAATTGCTGGCAGGACATTTGGTATATCGGGATAGCCGCCATAACAGCTTTTAGTAATGTAATCCTCCCAGCCGAAGATAGGCATTTGTTCTTCCAAGAATCCAACCTGAGATCCATCTTTTCAAGGATTCCTTTCCATAATGAATTTATATTGTTTCCCTTATCCATCGGAATCCCAAGATATTTACAAGGAAGTTTCCCTTTATCAAACCCTAATATATTACAAATATCTGTCTCTATGTTTTGCGAAGTGTTAAAGAAGAAGATTTCCGATTTATTCTTGTTCACTTCCTGACCAGAAGCTAATGCATAAATGTCAAGAATCCTTTTGAAATCCATGGCTTCGGACCTATTCGCACATCCCATCAGCATTGTGTCGTCAGCAAACTGCTGGTGGGTTATGGCCTCCATTCCATTAGTAATTTTAATGCCTTTGATAATCTGATTCATTTGAGCACTTGAAATGATTCTCCCAAGGCCCTCTGCCATTATGATAAATAAGAAAGGGGATAAAGGATCTCCTTGTCTAATCCCTCTAGATATCTGGAAGAAGCCAGCTGGGGAGCCATTTATAAGTAACGATACCCTGGGAGATGAGATGCATTCGAAGATTAAATTGATCCATTGTTTAGAAAAACCAAAGGATTCTAAACATTTACACAGAAATCTCCAATCGACTTTATCATATGCCTTCTTAATGTCTAGTTTGATCATCATAGCAGCTGATCGATTCTGTTGTAACGAGTGCATGACCTCTTGAGCAATAATAATGCCATCAAAGATAGATCTACCTGGTACGAAACCGGTCTGTTCCTCAGAAATTATGCACGGAAGGATGCCTTTCAGTCTATTCGCTAAAATTTTAGTAAAAAGTTTGTAAATAGTGTTACATAAGGAGATAGGTCAAAAGTCTTCAAAATTACTTGATTCCTCCTTCTTTGGAATCAAGGTAATGAAAGTGTTGTTGATGTCCCTTAAAATACTCCCAGAGTTTCTAATAGCTTCCAATGCTTCCACTACCTCCTTACCAATAATGTGCCAACATTTTTGAAAAAAGCAAGTAGGAAAACCATCCAGGCCGGGAGCTTTATCAGGGTTAAGCTGCCCCAATGCTAATTTTACTTCTGATTCTGTAAATTTGTTGTTAAGCGCTTTGTTTTGGTTTTCAGTTATGATCTTAGGAATATTCCTAAGCAAAGTTAAATTGGCATCTTTAAGGGAAGATTCCGAACTGAACAGGGTTTTAAAATGGTTTACCACTTCTGTAGTTATGTCCTTTTGATCTTCCAGTAGAATACCATTATTACTCATGATCTTGTGAATACTGTTAGTGTTCCTCCTAATTTTTGTACTGTTGTGGAAGAACTTAGTGTTCCTATCCCCATTTTGAAGCCAATTCTCTCTAGACTTCTGTTTCCAAAATACTTCTTCTTTTGTTAACGTATCCTCATATTTCCTGAGAAGCTCCTTTTCTTTGAGGAAGCTATCATGATCCATTCCTAGTCTAAACACTTTTTCATTTAGATCTACGATTTCTTTTTCTAATGATATTTTGGTTTCAAAAATGTTACCGAAAACTTCACTATTCCATTTCAGTAACTTGCTCTTGAGATGTTTTAGTTTATTTACAAGGCAAAACATCTTTGATCCCTGGAAACTTACCTCAGACCACCACCTAGAGACGAGATCATAGAAATCTAGATTTTGCATCCACATTTTTTCAAACTTAAAGGGGCAACATCGCGGTGTAGCCTCTCCCTCAATATTGAGTATAACAGGGTAATGGTCAGATCCTGAAGATGGGAGTAGCGAAGCTGAGAGGTTAACCACTAGATCGCTCAAGTTCCCTCTAAAAAGGAATCTATCTAATCTTTCAGCGATTTGTGTAAAGCCTGATCTTATATTGTACCAGGTATACACACCATTACTTGTTTCTATATCTATCAGGTTGTTATGAGCAACCCACTCTCTAAAGTCTTTTAAGGACTGCGGTTCCCTACAAATACCACCCTTTTTTTCTAATAAATTCAGGATAGCATTGAAATCCCCTCCTAGAATAACAGGGGAAGAGGTATCTAGCCCCATCATAAACGAGATTTCTAACCAAACCCTGCGCTTTCCTGCATCCGAGATCGGGCCATAAATGTTTATTAGGGTGAATGTGAGATTGCTGTGTTTGCTAATTACCTTTCCCATTAGCCAATTTCTATTACCTGCTATAGGACGAAATATTATACTCCGCGGATTCCAAATTATTCCAATACCACCAGAAGCTCCCCTGGCTTCCACAAATTCGTAGCAAAGAAGACCTAATTTCCTTTTAAAAGCCTCAGCTTCTACCTGGGCTAATTTAGTTTCTTGTATGAGAACGATGTCATGTTTCCATTTTATAATGTTGCGTCTAATAAGACGCTGTTTGTTAGGGGCATTCATGCCCCTAACATTCCATGAAGAGATTTTCATGGGGCCGTGAGAAGGCCCTTCCCCTTCCCAGCATCAAAGAAGGCTATTAATTTGCCTTGGTCTTTTGCATTTCCATCCTGCAATCTTAATTCGCTCAAAGATTTTCTGCCTCTACTTTTAGCTTCTCTAGCGCAGTTAGGAAAGTTTTTCCCGTCATATATGTTTTTTATCCCTAAGGTTTGCTGGGAAACTATCACTCCCTCTCCATCATCCTCTCCCATTTGGGACTGAGCTACTATGTAGTCATTGACAGGAATAGGTATGATATCTCCTACCCTATTCTCATTATTTTCTTCCTCATCCATAGAAGCCAAGAGTTCCTGAATTAGGAACCTCTTCTCAGCTTCCTCTTCCGAGGAAAGATTTTCAACTACATTATTATCGAATACCTCAAGAACTGCAGCCATTCTAGAAGACATTTCTTCTTGATCTGCCTCATTATCTTGTCCCAAATTTTCGACTGACTTTGTTTCAGATGGAAATTTCAATGAATCCACCGAATCGGAGATTCTTTTTGTCATCTCCACTAAGGCTTCTTCTTTTATAGAGTTTGCCTCATCTATTATTTTATCAAGATCACTAATGTTCCTGGATTTGTTGTTACTATTTTCCTCAGTGTTAGCCACTGGAGGGCTACTATCATGTATAGGGGATGCATTTGATGTGATTTTTTTATACTGATCTGGAAGAGGGTTTTCCATTTGCTCGATACTATTAATCAGAACTGGGCATGATTTCAGCCTTATATCAGATTCATTTATAACCCCATCATAGAAGGTGGGATGAATGCTCCACTCCCCCCTGTTCGATACTAGCATGGTGGGTTCTAAGTCCGGGGAATTAATGTCAGATTCAACTAAGATTTTGATATTCTTGTTTAAAACCTCTTTTCCTAGTCCTTCACAACCCAGAAAAGAACCAAACTGTTCCCCTATATATTCTAAGATTTTAAAATCCAAATATTCAACTAGTAAAGTACCCAGATTAATCCATCTAGGGCATTTATTTAAATTCTGTGAGTGTGGGTCAAAATTCGGTTTCCATTCACATCTAAAAAAACCATAGCCTTTATACAGTTTTACCTTACCATGGAGAATGTCATTTTTTGTATTTTGATTATCACACAAAATTGCAAGAAAATTATTTTCCAGGATATAGATACTTACCTGTCCCGGGTATAGGGCCGTCCACCAATCGATAATTTTTCCTGAATCTTCTCCAATTCCTGCCCATTTTGCAAAAACCCCACATTCGCTATATAAATTGAATTGGGGTTCCATCAAATTTGCCGGGATATTACATATTCACCTCGGCCTTATTCTGGGTTTTGGCTCAAAATTTCTAACTTTCCCGAGCGGCACCAGGTTTGCCCCAGTTGCCGGATATTGGTTTGTGGCTGTGGGTTTGTGCCAATCGAAGATTAAAGACATATTTCTACTCTCGCTCATCTTCTTCTTGGCATTTTTCGATCGAACGACTTGCCAATTTCCGTCGGAGGGAAGTGACAAGGCTTCGGTTTTTTTTGCCCTAATTACATCATTTTTCCCAAACTCGCCCGCTCTGTAAACCGAATCCCGCCTTTCGTTTGTTGCAGGGTATCCCTTACATGGTGGACTAAAGACAGAGATGCTCCTCGGGCATGTGGCAAAGACTTGTCTGCAACCCCCCGCCGAAAACCTTGCCAAGTTCGCTGAGAAATGATTTCACATTTCGCCAAATAGCAGAGCTTTTTTAGATAATGGTTTCTTTCACTTTACATTACTTCTTTTCATTAGTACTCTTGCATATGGCATCATTAGAATTTCAATGATATTTCCTACTTGAAATTATCTCTTAAATCATTTATCCACGTCGTTTCTTGTTTTATGATGATATTTTTAGGAAAATGCATTGCATATGTAGACCACATAAAAGCTTTCATAAACAATGATAATCCTAGAGATAATAGTGAAAATTTTAATACTTGTATCTCTCCTAGGGTATCTCATGAGAATGAGGAAAGAATCAATACTCCTATCAATGATCTCTCTAATGGAGAGCAAGCATTAAAGAGAAACATGACAACATCTTCTTCTCATATTCATACTCTAGTGCAAGGGGGGAAATGTCAAAATGTTGGTGTATTAATCTCTCTAAATCCTCTTTATTCTTAGGGCTTGTCTTAATCATCAACATATTTGTAGACAAGATGATGTTATGCATTTTATTCATGATCTTTCTCCACACATAACATTAAGTAAAGATGAAGCCTTAGATGATAAGTATCCTTCTTCCCAAACTCCTAAAGAGGACCTAAATAATGATGATAAAAAGGAGAATCTCCCTACAAAGGATATCCCTTCTTCATCTAATTATCCCTTTGACCCTTCTATGTGTCCTTACACTATAAATTTTGAAGAAATTTGTAATGAAAACCCTTCTCCTTCACAATTGAGAACATCTTATGAATTTGTATATGATATGACTTCAAAATAAGGCTATAGAGGACAAGCACCTGGAAAACATGAACAAGGAATTAATATCCCTATAGACCCTCCAAAACAATTTACTCAAGAAGGCTTGGGTTATCCTAATTCTTAAACACCTATGGAAGATGAGGTTAAAATTATTAAAGATTATTTTGTAAGACATATAAACTATCACCCATCCAAACATGCTTCTACATCAAGTAATCCTCCTCCTTCTTTACCAATTCCTTTGCCTCAAGAAAACTATCCTTATCCTTCCACTAGCATACCTTGTCTCACATCTCAAGAGACAAGAGCTAGCCATATTTGCAATCGAGAAAAATTGGCTACAAGAATCTTTTGGAGATTGAAGTATGATAAGCATGTGATATTTCCTTTCATAGAACATAATAATAAGAATGAAGAAGGTTATGAGAATTGTCTTTTTCATCATTTTTTATTCTCATTATCTTTGAAATTGTAAATCTTTTAAAGAATTTGTTGAAGACCAATATGATTGAGCTCGCATAGCTCTTACAACTAATCTTGCATTTTTTCTTCGTTAAGAGGTAGTGTCTTAGCACTCCATTCACCTTATTATGATGCTCAGTACCCTATGATATTAGTAGTTTAACTTTACTGGGGGCTCTTTCTCATGTGTGGTGATGCATCTCCAATTCCAATTGTCCTTGGATAGTAACATAATTTTTGTTTGTTTCCTTGCTTGGGGGTCAAAGATCATATATTCAATTCTCTCTCTTTTTCAAGTATTGCCTATTATTTTGAGTTGTAATTTTTAGAACTTGATGCCTTTTCTCACATTAAATTGTCCTTCATGCGAGTACATGTGTTTTCCTTAGTTAGAACCTATTCTTTCCTTGAAATAATACATATTTTATGTATATCTCTTTATATTTAGTGTAATCCTTCTTTTGTCCCTATACTTAGGAGACATTGATTATATCTTCTATCTCCTATCCTTTCTAAGGGTCCACTTTTCCTATGATGAGCGGTGTTTTCCTATGATACAATATAATTCCTTATATGGAATTTTTTGTTTTCTCAAGGATTATCTCTTATGTAAGAGGTGTGTATCCTTGCATACAACCTCTTCTTCACTTGGTAATGTATGTCTATTATAATTAAACCCCTTACTTAGGGTCAAAAGTGTATTATCCTCATCAAGAATCCCTTTACCTAGCAAAAGGAGGAAGGTGAGAATTATTGTTCTCCTTCTTTTATTTTAGTCAATGATGTTATTTTTGTTCAAAATCTCCTCTTTGAGGTAGATGTCTATGAGCAAAGATATATTCCTACTTCTCCTCCAAAGGATTCCCTTTACACTTGCTACAAGATATCTCTTTTACAACTATATTTCCCTTGCTTATAAAGAGTCATGCCTCTTTAGGGATTTATGTACATTGTTGCCTAAAGGATATCTCATTGGTGATGAAGGTTTGTATCCTTTTTCTATCTTTCTTAAGACATCAACATATCACTATGTTGACATCTTAAGGGGGGGCATACATCATGCCCTCTTTGTACCATATTTTTTATTCAATTTGTGGATTGCCTTGCTTGGTTTCCCTTTTGCATATCTTATATGAGTTGTTGCATGCTCAAAATCAGACCTAACTTTTAGAAAAGATTCTTCATTCCCAAAACCAAACGCATTCCTTTTGTATGTCTTATATGGGTTGTTGCATGCTAAAAAACAAACCTAACTCTTAAACAAGATGTTTTCATTCTTGAAACTAGACATATTGGTTTTCAATTTCATGTCTTATATAGGTTGTTTCATGCTCAAAGCTAATCCTAAACCTTAGACAACATGTTTAACTCCTGAAACCAAACATCAACATATGCAACAGGGTGAGTTGACTAGCATAACGCAGCTTGCTAGACCTTTTAAATCTTCCTTTTTTAACTTCTTTAAGGTAGTTTGACTAGAATAACACAAATTTCTAGACCTTTCAATCCTCCATGTGTGGCATTTTTTAGATGAGAGTAACTAGCATAACACAACTTGCTAGACTATTTTGACTCTTGTTCTCTACATGAATCACATAACATAAAACAACTTGTTGTCCTATGACTATTCCTATACTCGTGGATTACCTAGCATAAAACATCTTGCTAGCCTATCAATTCTATGATCTCTCTTGCTTTTCTTCTTATGGATCACCTAAGATAATGTAGCTTGCTATCCAATGGTGTCCATGTTCTCTTCTTTCTCCTCCCCATGAGCTCATAGCTTTGCTACTTGTTGGATCATGGTTCATCACTTGAGGCATGCTCTTTCTCTTTTCATGTGACCACTTATATTCATGTAATAGCATTCTGAAAATGAGATTAGTGGCTAATAAATTTTGACTATCGAGGCCTCTTCAACTAGTTGACTTGGAGCTTTTTGTTTTTAGTACTAACCCCTTTGTTGTGTGTCTTTTGTATTTGTTTATCTTTATTTGGATTTTTTGTCTTTCTCTTTATTTTGTGTCTCCGTGCATGTGATTGCATGAGTTAAGATCCTAAAATTGGGGGCTTGGTTCCTTGAAATTGGTGATGTCTTATCACTTTGTAATCTCCCTCCTAGTTTCTCCTCTCTCTCTTTTTCATCTTTCTACTTTACCACAAGTATTTGCATAGGCTTATACTCCCATTAAAGTGGGGGATAAATGTAGCATCATAAACTGTAACCTTCTACAATTCACACTTCATATTTGTGCTTCTACTTTAGTGTGTCCTATTCTTATTCCCCCTAGGCCCATTTTAACCCCTTTTTGCTGTAAATCTAATGTCACATGTTGGTGCTATTGGGTGGACCCCATCCCATGGCTATCCCCCTTCATTTTTTGCTGCTTGTCTTGCTTTTAGAGGACAAGGGCATTGTGGCACCCCTATATGGACTAGAGGGCCATGTCATCTTGGTCCTCTTTAAATAGGGCACATTTCAAATATGGGTGGGCATTTCCCCTCCTTGATGGATTTTGACAGTAAAAAAAGCAAAACCTTATATTGTCAGAAAGCTCTTTCCAAGCTCTATCCAGATCTGGTGGTTTGAACTTTCGATTTTGCTTTTTTGATGGTTTTTTTTGTTGTCAACGCCAGAGGTTCCTTTTTACACTGTGGGAGACATCACTTGAGCATCTAAACTCTATTTTTCAATAGCTTTATATCGTTGGAAAGCTTGTTCTGTGTTCTTTCCATTCATATGATTTTTCTTTCTAGATTCTACTCCAGATATATTTTATTCGATTTTTTGCTTTTCAGCACTCTGGTGAATATCTTGGATGTTTCAGGTCCTGAGATCTCTTTCTTTGAGTAGGATGTCTCATCTTTGGTTGTTCTTGCTATTTCCTGTGTTCTGTCTCTTCTGATTATTATAGCATTTTATTTATACAAATGCACTGAGATAAAGTGCCATCATGCATTGTATAATTGGGATCTTGCACATCTTGTGCCTTATTGTACATGCACTACTTATAAAGTGTCATGGGGGGGTTGATGTTTGCCTTTTGTTTTCCATCTACCTTTGTCACGTGAGTGTTCCTTCCATGACATTAGCCTCATGATGTGTGTCAAGTGAGTGTTCCTTCCATGACACTATGTACTTTTCTCTACACCTTTGATGTTCCTGGTTCTTTGTCATGCAGTTTTTGTTGTCCATTATTTTCAGTGTACCTGTCTCTCTCCCTTTTCAGCATTATGGGGAGGTTTGTCCTATTGGTTCTAATGCTTCCTTGGTTTGATTGATCAACTCTTCAGGCTTTGGTGTTTCATGCCATTTGTATCTTCGAGTTCAATTGTTTGCCTTTGTTTGCCATCTGATTCAAGTAGTGTCATTTGAGGGCACTCATGCAGATTACAGTCTTCTCTACCTAGTCATGTTCTATTTCAATGGAGGTTCTTCAGATCAACAGTTACTTTTTTACAGTGTTTGCAGCTATTTCATGCTTCAGTGGTGTTCTTCATTCTCTTCTTTTTGTTCCTATCTTCTGGAACACTCTTGTTTGGAGGTTTCTTAGTCCTTCACTTGAGCTTTCATCTCTTCTTAGAGAGGATTTTTGTTCCCATAGATTTTTCTCCTTTTTCTCCACTTTATAGAGATTTTATTGTACTTGGGTACCTCATCAGGCCTTGTTGTCGAGACCCATTGTTCCTTTCCTGCATTTTTTACATGTTTTTTTAGTCCTTAGTTGTTTCTTAGCTACTCCCTAAGTTCATTTTAAGGGGGGGTGTTAGAGTTATCTTTTATTAGGGCACAAGATGTGCAAGATCCTAATTATACAATGCATGATGGCACTTTATCTCAGTGTGTTTGCACAAATAAAATGCTACAATGATCAGAAGAGACAGAACACAGGAAATAGAAAGAACAACCAAAGACAAGACATCCTACTCAAAGAAAGAGATCTCAGGACCTGAAACATCCACGATATTCACCAAAGTGCTGAAAAACAAAAAACTGAATAAAATATACCTAGAGCAAAATCTAGAAAGAAAAATCATATGAATGGAAAGAACACAAAACAATCTTTCCAATGATATAAAGTTTTCAAAAAACGGAGTTCAGATGCTCAAGTGATGTCTCCCGGAGTGCAAAAAAGAACCTCTGGCTTTGACAAAAAAAAGTCATCAAAAAAGAAAAATCAAAAGTTCAAACCTCTAGATCTAGATAGAGCTCGAAAAGATCTTTCCAACGATATAACGTTTTTGAAAAAGCGCCTCTGTATGACCAAGTTATGGCCAAAAGAAGAAAAACCCTCTTGTAGAACATAAAGAGGGTAAAAAACGAAAAAAAAATTTGATGCATTTGTAGGTACAGTCGTACGGATTTTTGTGCCTCAAAAAAAGTGCCAATAAAAAATCATGCTCCAAATGCCCCTGTCACCGAAAATAGTCAAATTATATATCAAAATTCATGGAATCAACCTTCTGAATCCAACTGTGAGGTCCTTTTGGCACCAAAATATACCAAAAAATCAAGTATCCCCAGAAATGGAAAAAAGCAATTGCACAAACCCCCGAAGACTCAAAATCTCTCATGAAGAGATCAGGGGCATGCAGATCTGGAGCTCTGATACCATATTGGAGTTGAGGAAAAAGAAACTCTACAGCTCCCAAAGATCACCTGCATGCAAACCAATCACAGAAAGAGAGAAGCAAAATAGCTATGGAAGCCAAAATTCAGAGATCCAGAAAAGAGGAGTCATATTGATTGTGCAACAAGAATTTAATTCAATAATTATAGTTGTTATGAAATTACAAAGAGAGAATCCTTATAAGAGGATACTTGAAACCCTAACGGTGAAAACCCTAAAGAATTATAAGATTCCTAAGTTTAGCTTAAGCATAGAGTATAATAGACTAATAATTATTAGCTAATAAAAGATAATTCTAACAGTTGTCATTAGTCCTATGTACAATATTCTCATGATAAGAATTTGTAGAATTAAGGCTTCCAAGGTTTAATTACTAAGGATATGGAGCCTAATTTGCATAACTTATTTCATGAGAATGTTGGTGTTTCCTCCAACTGACCAAATGATATCATTTATACTCATTCTCTTCATAATTCTCATGATGAGGAATCACTAACTAGGGTTACCATTGACCAATTGGAGAATATTGATAATGAATTTTAATTTTTTCAACAACGGATGAGCCAACAATACCCAGAAAGTGAGGCAATCCCATTAATTGAAGAATTAAAAAAGAATGGTGCAAACTAATAAAATTGGTGTTGATTTGTTATATGTCCTTGCTCATATTGTTGACACTAATATTATGTCAAAAGTTGTGTTGAAGTCCTTGTTTACTCTCAACCCACTAGTCAAGCTAATCATTCCATTCCTATGCCTACATCCTTGCCTAGTGTGCCTACCTTTACATCTTTTATTATGACTACTTTCACACAAATGTTAATCCTACACATGTTATGACTACTTTCACATAATAATATGATGAAACTATAAGGATCTGGTCAACTACTTAGAGGGGGGGTGAATCAGTAGATAGAAAAGAAACTAAACTTTCACCAAACTTAATTCCAACTCAGAAACAACTTGCTAACCTAAATGGTTTAGACACTGTATCAAAAACTACAACTACACTGACAAACTTTACCGGTTGACCAAAACATCAATGATAAAATGTAATAGATCTGAAACTTAGATACCAATTAACCAAAACATTAAACCACTTCACTAATATAAGTAATATCTCATTTCAATTCACTTTCGGTCATCTAAATATATCTAAGTGGATTTACCAGTTATTCATATCAACCATATCAAAAAACATCCACAAAATCATTCACCAGTTGACACAATGATTTGTCACGTGGAAATCCAAATGGGAAAAACCACTGTGGGGATGAATACCCACAAGTATTTTGAACTCTTTTGAAGTTCACCTTGTTAGGATCCAAGCCTTGTTAGAAGCTTATACAATAATGTCCTATTAAGAACAGATCCGGTTAAGGACCACCCGATTTTGGGATTGACTACAATACCCTGTTAAAGGTAACCTCGGTGGAGGATTTAAAATCCAAGCTAATGGATCACCTTGTTAGAGGATTTCAACAACACCAAGCCTGTTAAATCTTACCCGATTAAGGGATTTAACTGTTGTAATGGTTAGAGAACAATAGGTTCTTTTTTGATCTAGAAATAACACTTCATTGCTTAATCAAATCCTTTTATGCTCCTATCTGCCTTCAAAAAATTCTACAAACACTCCTTTTGGCTCGGCAACAATCACTACCACACTTAACCAAATTTGTCAACACAATTACAAAACAACTCATCGACCTTACAAGAAAATACAATAGTTCGATAACACAACACAAAACCTACAAATCTCATAGAGATTACAAACATATCGGTTCAATCATAATCATTGGATTACATAGAAATCAACTACATATTGTTCTAGACAACTTCAACCACTCCTGGATCACCACACATTGGATCATGTAGCTCATCCCACATTTTTTACTTCATTCTATGCATTTGATCATTCCCAAGCTAAACGGTTATCTTCACGAGCCAAAACCACTTTGAAACGCATCACATGCATCATGCATACGTGGCATCTTCATCTTTGATCATCATTTGGTCATAGATCATCACAACCGATTCTCCAAGTTCCATCAGTTAGGGTTCTTCTTATCAACTAGTTAGGGTTACCGGTTGATCTCTGCTTCAATAATAATACCAATATCAGTTGCCTTCATTTCTTTACTACCAATTCCTTTACTACATCATAATCGGCTGCAATACATCTTCATTATTGGTTAATATTGACATCAATGACAACACTATACTTCATCCATGCAATCTTCATGTAATGCCAGCAATCTCCCCCTTTGGCATTGATGGCAATACAAATATCAATACCCTTTGATTGTGATGATTGAGAGTAAAGCACATACACGGGTATAGGAATCATGATTTACATTTTCCATATACTCTCATTTCTTTCATGTCTTTAGCTGGTAACTGGCTATCAATCATATACAGTTCTTCTCCCCCTTTGATAGCAATTCCAAAGTAAAGGTAAATCATTCCATGTGTCACTGATCTGCAATTAGCTACTCTCCATGGGGAGTAGCTCCACTCTTCACCAATCTTGCTTCAATATTTTCAATAGGCTCCACGATTGATGGCTTCCCCATCTGCTTAATTGACTTCATGTAGGGGTACAACCCCTAACTTACCTCTAAGATACTCAAATGTAGCCTTAGGTAGGTTTTAGTAATGATATATGCCAGCTATTCTTTAGTAGATACATGCTCTAGTGATACATCTTTACTTTTCACTTTATCTCTCAGGAAATGATACTTCAGCTCAATATGCTTTGTCCTAGTATGCAACATCGGGTTCTTAGAAATGTTTATAGCACTTGTGTTATCACAGAAAATTCTTATCGGTTCTGATATCTTCAACTTGAAACCTTCCAAAATGTGTTTCATCCAAATTGTTTAGGTACAATTTATATAAGTTACAACATATTGTGATATTTTGCCAAGATCAAGAGGCAATGGAAAGCACAAATAAGAGAGAACAAAATAGATGATAGAAATAAACTGTATTCTATCAAGATGAAAAATATGATCAACTGGATCATTAAGCATTAAGCGATACATACAATGAATATAAGCCTACTTATATAGGCAAGGCTATATGGATATGTGAGCACACAAACATGACATGTAGATCAATAAGAAACATGGGTAGGTAGGAGAAACAATATAATAGTCCACATAAGGTGGATCACCCACTGAATGTGGAGTGTAACAAAAGGTGGAAATTCTCCTACACACACTATCCCAATGTGGCACAAACACCCAAGTGTCTCATACCCAAACTATTATGAAATGTATTTCCTAAGTAAACTTAAGTAAGGTGTAATAATATCCAAGATGAATAATTATTTACACCAACACCCCCCTTAAGTGCAACTTAGGAGAATGCACTTAAGTCTACAATGAAACTAAGCAATGCAAGATGGGTGCCGGCTACAAGGCCATGTTAGGTATCCATGTACAAATGCAAATGCAATCTCCCATAAATGGGTAAAGAGAGAAAAACCCAATGGGAAAAAACCCTCCCCCAAAAGACAGATGAAGAAAGCACACAATTCTCTCAATGATGAATGAGAAGAACAAAACTGTGTCCCCCCATAAGAGAGAAGAAGAGACCATGAAGCCCCCCCTCAATGTCAAATCTCCTACAAAGATGGTCCAATGATGATGACCAAAATACCTCCCCATAAGGAAGAAAGAGAGCCAACGTTGCACCAATAATGTCAAAGTGTGACAAAACTCGGTACCAAGTCGATGATGATGAGTCACTCGCTGCAACAAAAAGATCAAGCATGGAGACAACCTGCTATGAGCATCATCTGGATACTCAGAAATAGTAGAAATACTGGTACAATCCAAGTCTCACGGGAGCCATGCACAAATGTGTACAATCTAAGTCTCAACTAGAGCCATGCACCAAGTCTCACAAGATATTCCTAATCTACATGTACAAGATGATTACATCAAATAGTCAACAATGACAAGATACAAAGAGGTGTGGCACTTTATGATAGTGCGAGTACAACATTGCTCATGCAAGAGCATACAACATGATAGTGCAAATCTAGAAACATGAAGATGATGCCACCAAGAAGCCCTGTAGAATATTACAGAAAAAGACGCCTCTGATTGGGATGTGGCCAAGAGCAAATCAACCCCCCCCCCCCTTGACTGCCGGTTGGAAGCACTACAAGACAGGTGTGAAGTGACAAGAAAAAAAGTGTTCCCAATTTGACTTATTAAATGATGTTTGTGTTTTTAAAAGATTTTAAAAATCTAAATAAAAACAATTATTATGCCCATGCAAAAAAAACTTTATTAAAAAATAAAGAAAAAAAAGCAAAAAAGACGATAGTCATTTTTTTTTCAAAAAAATGAAATGAAAAAAAACTTTAATAACAATTTATTAAAGACAAAAAAAACCTTCATACAAAAAGTTTTTTTTTTTATTATTAAAAAAAAACATATTTAAAAAAAATAAGAAAAAAGGAATTTCTTTTTTTATTTATTAAAAAAAACATTTAAAGAAACAAAATAAATAAAATAAAATAAAGTGTACCCCTCTGGGGTCCGCAGGGCAACCTGCGTCACCCACAGGTACCCTGCGTAGCAGGGCCTACGGGTGGTCGTAGGTGTACCTTGCGGTACCCACAGGGCCTTGAGGATGCAGGTTGCCTGCGGTCACCGGCCACAAGTGGCCTGCGGTACCTGCAGGTACACCTGCGAGTTGCAAGTGGCCTGCGGGCCCGTACGGACCGCCCCACCCCCCATGAATTTTTTTTTGCAATTTAAAAATAAAACAAAAGAAAAAAAGGCCTCCCCCCTAATATTTAATTTTTTTTTATTTTTAATTTCCGAAAATTAAAAAAAATGGAAAAAATAAAAATTATTTCAGACCTGTACCTGCAAGTCCGTACGGCAGGCTAGGAGGGGAGATTTTTAAAACTCGGGGTGACGAAGGCTGATTTTGATGAATTGATAGTCAATCTTGGGGTTTTTGGGCCTTTCTGAGCACAATGGCGATGATGGATTTGGCCAAAAATGCTCCAAAATTGCAAATCAGTGTGGGGACAAGTCACCACCCTTCACCTTCAAACAGCTCTAGATTTGGCCTCGGATGTCAGATTTGGATGAAATAAAAGGTGATTCTTAATTGCTTGAACCTCCTCAATCCAATGGTGACTTCAGATCTGACCTAACAAGCTCCAATAAAAACCTACAATAGAAAGCTCCAAAATGCAAACCCCAAAATTCTCTCAATTGGCAAACTAATGGCACTCTAATGGCTCTGATACCATGTGAGATTTTGCCAAGATCAAGAGGCAATGGAAAGCACAAATAAGAGAGAACAAAATAGATGATAGAAATAAACTGTATTCTATCAAGATGAAAAATATGATCAACTGGATCATTAAGCATTAAGCGATACATACAATGAATATAAGCCTGCTTATATAGGCAAGGCTATATGGATATGTGAGCACACACACATGACATGTGGCTCAATAAGAAACAAGGGTAGGTAGGAAATAGGTGTGGGTAGGTAGGAGAAATAATAAATATAATAGTCCACATGAGGTGGATCACCCACTGAATGTGGAGTGTAACAACAAGATCAATACCATAAAAGGTGGAAATTCTCCTACACACACTATCCCAATGTAGCACAAACACCCAAGTGTCTCATACCCAAACTATTATGAAATGCATCTCCTAAGTAAACATAAGTAAGGTGTAATAATATCCAAGATGAATAATTATTTACACCAACACATATTCAAATTCTATTGTAGATTGAGAGATACAACTTTGTTTCTTGCTGCTCCAAGACACTAGTCTACCTCCAAGAAAAAATGCTCCTCCAGTTGTAATTTTCCTATCATGAACATTGTCTGCCCAATCTGCATTTGTATAGAATTTTAAATCAAAGTCTCTTGCATATGGATACCATAATATATAAACAATTGTGCCTTTCAAATATCTGAAAATTATTTTGGTTGCAACCATGTGTGTCTCCTTTAGGCTTTTTCTAAAATTTGGCATCCAATCCTACTGCATGAGCAATGTTCGGTCTATTGTGGACAACATAATGTAGTTTACCTATCATGGACTTGTACTCCTTTTCATCAACTGATGTAGAATCATCTATTACGTCCCGTAGACAACTGAGGAGGGGGGGTGAATCAGTTGTCAAATAAATTCAAACCAAAAACAACTTAACCAACTTAATGCTTAATACCGGTAAACCAGTTAAGTATGTCGGTGACAGTTTTAACAGTTAATTGTTATACCAGTAAAGATTAATGCATGAAACATAAACACAAAGTCATCCACAACACATGACACCAATATTTGTATGTGGAAACCCCGTAAGGGGAAAAACCATGATGGGAAACCTTACCCACAATCAGATGATACTACTGTAGATAGTAAGTGTACATAAATGGGGTCTGCACATGCAGAAAGGCCAATAGCCTAGAGCTCACTGCTCAATCACAAAATGGGAGTTACACTGACTACAGTTGGATGGTTAAATCTAATAAGAATGTACTGCACAAAATAGCATCTTCATATGCTAGATTCAGTACCGATGTAATGCTAATATGCTTTCACAAAAACCTAGCTTCACCTTCAAATGATGTCTGTATGTATTGCACTACTTAATCTCGCATATACCTTCACACAATTCTTTTTCGCATTCCACACTTGATCTTACTAATAACATCTTACATTTATACCATAACCTAAGACCAATTTTAGTAGATCGGCTCTACAAGATATTACAATAAAAACATTTTACAAACAATATAATATCCGATGCAATAACCGATTGAACATGTCGGCTTAATGCATTTACAACAATAATTAATCATCTCCATAGCGTGCCATGCTGATCTGGAAAAGATAAACCTATCGGTGTAACCCTAGATAACCCTGGACCTATTTGCCAGTAAAAGCAAATATGCAAATATGAATATACCAATAATTATTTCATTAAGATAAGATGTCCACACGATGTCTTCGATATTACCAAGTGTCTTCCATATCATTCCAAGTGTCGGTGATCATTATATCCTACCAGTGAACCATATACTAGTATTTGTGCAATAGTTGCTTGCCGGTGAATGTTGTTGGATCTCCAAAGTGCTAGTGTTTTAGTAGGTGTTGACATCAGGTTGTTCAATGTATACTTCCTCTTCAAGATCTTCATTCAAAAATGTAAATTTAATATCCATTTGATAAACTTTGTAGTTCTTGTGTGCTGCAAAAGCCAAGAATAATCTGACTGTCTCAATTCTAGCTACTGGTGCAAAGGTTTCATTGTAATCAACTCCTTCCTTCTGAGAATATCCCTTACACACTAGTCTTTCTTTATTTCTGACAACCTTACCATCTTCATTAAGTTTCTTTCTAAATACCCATTTGGTTCCAATTACATTTTTATCTTTAGGCCAGGGAACTAATGTCCAAGTGTTATTTTTCTCAATTTGTTCTAATTCTTCTTCCATAGCCTTAATCCAAAATTTATCTTCACATGCCTCATTAATAGATGACGGTTCAATTTGAGAAATAAGACATACCTCTTCATTTGCCAATCTTCCTCTTGTCATAACTCCTTTAAATTTGTTTCCAATTATCTGATCTTCAGAATGATTCAATCTTACATACCGGGGTGTCTTTGTTTGTTGTTGTTCTTCAATTATTGTGGAATCCTCATATGGTACCAGGGTAACTAGATCTTCATTCTGTACCGGTGGATTTAGTGTAGGTTCATTTGTCACAATTTTTGTTGCCAGTTCAGAGTCTATATACCTTGAAGTTCCTTTGAATTATTCATCAATCTTTACATTTGTACTCTCAACAATTTTCTGCAATCTCTTGTTAAAACATCTATATGCCTTGCTCTTGGATGAATAACCAAAAAATATTCCTTCATCACTTCTAGGATCAAATTTTTCAATATACTCATCTCTTCTGATATAACATTTACTTCCAAAAATTCTGAAATACTTAAGATTAGGAGTATTACCAAACCATAGTTCATGAGGGGTCTTACCAGTTTCACCTTCGATAGTTATGTTTTTCCTTTCAACAACTCCATTCTTCTATGGTGTTCGAGGTGCTGATAGTTGTCTTCTGATTCCATTCACTTCATAGAATGTATTAAATTCCTTAGATGTGAATTCTCCTCCTTGATCTAATCTTAAGCATTTGATTTTCTTACCGGTTTCATTTTCAGCCATTGCTTTGAATAGTTTGAACTTTCCAAGTGCCTCTGATTTTTCTCTAAGAAAAGTAACCCAACACATTCTAGAATAGTCATCAATGGTTAGCATGAAATATCTATCACCTTGTAAGCTTTTAGTTCTAGCTAGACCACATAAATTAGTGTAAATCAAATCAAGAGCATTATTAGATTTTTCTGGAATACTTTTGAAACTAGCTCTAACTTGTTTTCCAAATTGACATTCCTTACATACTGTATTGTGAGGTTTGACAATTTTAGGTAAATCTCTAATTGCCTTAGTAGTATTGATCTTTACAGTGCAATCAAAGTTTACATGATAGAGTCTCTTATGCCATAACCAACTTTTATCTATATGTGCAATCAAGCATGTCTTTTCACTGTTATTCAAATGAAAGATATTACCTCTAGTCTAATTATCGGTTGCAATTTCCAAACCAATTCTATTCATGATTTTGCATTTTCCATTTTTAAATTGTAACTGAAATCCTTTCTCAACTAATTGACCAACACTTAAAAGATTACGCTTTAATCCTTCAACATAGTAAACATTGTCAATTTTATGCTTACCATCAAGAGATATTGTACCCTTACCTTTGATTGAACAAGCTTTGTCATCTCCAAATCTCACTAAACCTCCATTGTATTCTTGAAAGTTCAAGAATTTACCTTTGTCTCCTATCACATGATGTGAGCATCTTGAATCAATGATCCATTCATCCTTTACTTCAACTTTAGCTGCCAGGGCATGTTCTGCCAGTTGAGCAGTAGGTGTCGGTTGATCTTCTGTTATAGCAACAAAAACCCATCCATTGTCTAACAGATCCTCATCAGAATCATTAGCCACACCTTCATCAGCAATGTAACAAGATTTGTCTTTATTCTTCTTAAATATGTATCTCTGATATTCAGGATTAGGCTTGTATGTTCTTCTATCTTCTTCTCTTAGTCTAGCATGTCTATTAGGGCATCTCAAATCCATATGATCAATCTTATTGCAGTTAAAACATTTAAAGGGTGCTTTACCTTGAACTGGGCCTTTAGGCATTTTCCTTGCAAATAGTGCTTCAAGTTCTTCATTTTCTTTCCTACTTTCTTCAAGTTCTCTTGCATAAAAGGCTTTCCAATTAGATTTGTCAAATGATGGAGCAGATGATGTTGATGTTTTAAAGGCTAAATCTGTCTTTATACTAGCAACAGGACCAAATTCTTCAATTTCAAAAGCTGAAAGTTTCCCAATCAATGTATCCCTAGTTACTTATGTATTAGGCATTGTTCTCAACTCATTTATAATAGTAACCTTCATTTTATATGCCGGTGGCAATCCTCTTAAAACTTTTGAAACAATTTCATCCTCACTTAAGGTTCCTCCACAACATTTAATACCCAAAACAATTTCATTTACTCTTTCCATAAAAGCATAAATCCTTTCATCTTCTTCCATTTTCAGATGTTCATACCTGACCCGGAAGCTTTCAAGTTTTGCAATTTTGATTGTGGAATCTCCTTCATTCAGTGTTTCCAAATGATCTCAAATAGCTTTAGCAGTAGACCTATCTGATAGTCCCATGATTTGTTGATCTGATAATGCGCTCAAAAGTTCTTCTCTTGCTTTGCAATCATTTTCTTCATCTTTTGTCAAGTTAGCTGGACTGGGCTGACCTGGTATAGCAGCAGTATAACCATTCTTTCTAACTTCCCAAATGTATTTTCTAATGCAATTTAGATGTGTCTCCATTCTGATCTTCCATATGCCATAGTTAGTTCCATCAAGTTTAGGATTGTCCTTCCTGAAATAGTTAGTAGACATTGGATCTCCTCAAGTTGTTAAACTTCTACAAAAGAGGACTAGGCTCTGATACCAATTGTTAGGTCTTGGAGACAACTGAGAGGGGGGGGTGAATTAGTTGTCAAATAAATTCAAACCAAAAAAAACTTAACCAACTTAATGCTTAATACCGGTAAACCAGTTAAGTATGTCGGTAGACAGTTTTAACAGTTAATTGTTATACCAGTAAAGATTAATGCATGAAACATAAACACAAAGTCATCCACAACACATGACACCAATATTTGTACGTGGAAACCCTGTAATGGGAAAAACCACGATGGGAAACCTTACCCACAATCAGATGATACTACTGTAGATAGTAAGTGTACATAAATGGGGTATGCACATACAGAAAGGCCAACAGCCTAGAGCTCACTGCTCAATCACAAAATGGGAATCACACTAACTATAGTTGGATGGTTAAATCCAATAAGAATGTACTACACAAAATAGCATCTTCATATGCTGGATTCAGTACCAGTGTAATGTTGATATGCTTTCACAAAAACCTAGCTTCAACTTCAAATGATGTCTGCATGTATTGCACTGCTTAATCTAGCATATATCTTCACACAATTCTTTTTCGCATTCCACACTTGATCTTACTAATAAGATCTTACATTTATACCATAACCTAATACCAATTTTAGTAGGTCGGCTCTACAAGATATTACAATAAAAATATTTCACAAACAATATAATATCTGATGCAATAACCGATTGAACATGTCGGCTTAATGCATTTACAACAATAATTAATCATCTCCATAGCGTGCCATGCTGATCTGGAAAAGATAAACCAGTCGGTGTAACCCTAGATAACCCTGGACCTATTTGCCGATAAAAGCAAATATGCAAATATGAATATACCAATGATTAATTCATTAAGATAAGATGTCCACATGATATCTTTGATATTACCAAGTGTCTTCCATATCATTCCAAGTGTCGGTGATCATTATATCCTGCTGGTGAACCATATGCCAGTAACTGTGCAATAGTTACTTGCTTACCGATGAATGCTGCTAGATCTCCAAAGTGCTAGTGTTTTAGTAGGTGTTGACATCAATGACAAAACCATACCAAAATACCAACATCATCTTCCTTAGACAATTTATAGCCTGTAACCATTGGTGTTCCAACTGGTTTACAGTCTCCCATTACAAAAGTTGTCAACGCTTCTTTCACATATTTAGACTATGTGATGAAAATACCTTCCTTCATCTATTGGATTTGCAAACCTATGAAATTTTTTATCTCACCTACCAGTGACATCTCAAACTCATTCTTCATTTCATTAGCAAAATCATGACACATATCATCATTTCCTCCAAAAATGATATCATCCACAAATACCTCACTTACCAGTATCTTATCTCCTTCTACCTTGAGATATATGTTACTTTCTTCACTGGCTCTCTGAAAACCTATCTTCACCAAGTGAGAGTGCAATCTTTCATAGCATGCTCTAGGTACTTACTTCAATCCATATAATTCCTTATGTAATTTGCACACCATGTCCTTTTCTATAGTTAAAGCATAACCATTTGGTTGTTCAATGTAGACTTCCTCTTCCAATATTCCATTTAGGAATGTTGACTTCACATAAATCTGATATACTTTGAATCCTCTGTATACTACAAATTCAAGTAGAGTCCTTACTCCTTCCAATCTTGCAACTGGTTCAAATGTCTCACCATAGTCTTCACCTTCTTCTTGTGCATGTCATTTGCATACCAGTATGGCTTTATTTCTTACCACTACATCTTCATTCAGTTTATTTTTGAATACCCATTTTGTACCTATTACATTCTTGTTCTTTGGTCTGGGTGCCAATGACCAAGTATTGTTCTTCTCTATCTGGTCAAGTTCTTCTTCCATTGCCTTGATCTAGTGTTCATCTCCAAAGGCTTCTTTAGTAGTTTTAGGCTCAATGGTGGAAATCATACAAGAGTTCTCTCTAAGCCTTGTTCGAGTTAGCACACCTACATTCTTGTCTCCAATAATGTGATCAGAGCTATGATTGAGTCTAACATACCTTGGAATAGCATGATCTTGATTTACAGGTTCTTCTTCTTCACTTTCTCCATCTTTTGTTGGACCTTCCTGTTCCGCTTGAACTGGGACTTCTCTGTTCTATTCTCCAACTTCAGGCTTCACTGGTTTCGGTTCCAAAAATAGTGTGTAAGGTTCTTCTTCTTCCTTCTCCTTATTGGTTTCACCTGACCTTTCAAGAAATTCATCAACTCGGACATTGACACTTTCAATTATCTTCTTAGTTTGGTTGTTGTAACACTTGTAAGCTTTTCTCTTGGTGGAGTAACCAAGAAATATGTCTTCATCACTCTTGGCATCAAACTTAAAAAATATAATCACCTCTTTTGATAAAATATCTACTACAAAAAAAAATTTAAGTAACTGACATTAGGTGATCTACCATACCAGTACTCATAGGGAGTTTTGTCCTTACCTCTTTTAACTAGTATCCGGTTCATTATGTAAATAGTTGTGCTGACAACTTCTCTCTAGAATGTCTTAGCTACACCTCCTTGAATTAGCATAGTCCTAGAAGCTTCAACTACTGATTAGTTGTTCCTTTCTACAATACCATTCTGTTGTGGTGTCCTAGGTGCAGAAAGTTGCCTCTTAATTCCATTATTTTCATAGTATCTAGTGAATTGCTCTAAAGTAAATTCACCACCTTGATCAGTTCTTAAGCACTTTATCTTCTTTCCACTTTCATTTTCAACTAAGGCTCTAAATGCAATAAACTTGCTAAATTCTTTTGTCTTGTCTTTCAAGAATGTGACCCACATCATCCTTGAGAAATCATCGGTAAATATCATGAAATACCGATCACCTTCAATACTCCTAGTCCTCATTGGTCCACAAAGGTCATTATGAACCAAATCTAGCAAATGTTCTACTAAGAAAGATTTGCTCTTGAAGGTTGAGGATGTCATTTTCCCTAACTGACATTCCTTGTACAAAGCATTCATTGGTTTGTCCAATTGTGGCAAACCTCTTACTAATTTGGACTTACTGACTCTTACAATGTTATCAAAATTTACATGACAGAATCTTCAATGCAAAAGCCAACTATCTTCTACTTTTGCAATTAAACAACTATTGACTTTAGAGTTTAAATGAAACAAGTTACCTTTGGTATGTTTGTCAGTTGCAATTAGTTCACCTTTGCTTCCATAAATCTTGCAGACTCCATTCTTGAATTCCAGTGGGTAACCTTTGTCATTGAGTTGAGAAACACTCAAAAGATTGTGTTTTAGTCCTTCAACCCAATAGACATCATCTACACTACTCTTACCATTCAGAGAGATGGATCCCTTTCCTTTCACCATGCAAGGTAAGTCATTCCCAAATCTTACAACACCTCCATCAAACTCTTTCAAAGTAAGAAACTTACTACGGTCACTAGTCATGTGGTGTGAACAATCACTACCTATAATCTAGTCATCTGAACTATCCATGCGAGAGACCAATGCCTTATGATCTGATATCTCTTCTTTAATAGCAACAAAGACAATGTCCTCATTTGCATCTTCCTCAGATTCTTCATCTGTAATTCCTCCATCCACTACAATGAGACAATCTCTTTTACCTTTGCCTTTATACTTCCTATACTTCTCACATTTTTGCTCATTATCTCCATTTGGACAGTTAGTAGCAATATGTCCAATCTGATTAAATGCAAAACACTTCAAAGGTAATTTACCTATGTACTTACCAGTACCTCGGGGTTTCCTCTTGGCCAACAATGCTTGAAGCTCAATCAAACTATCTTCATCATCTACCTCTCTACTAGATCTAGACTCATGATTGTAGCTCACTTCTTTGCTTTTCCTTACTGGTGGGGTTGAAACTGAGGCTCTAAATGCAGATTCTGATCTCTGAACCCTTCCATCAAAACCATTTAATTCAAATGCAGTCAATTTACCAATAATAGAATCAAGAGTTACCTTTGTCTTATCAATAGAGTTGAGTTCCTGACTGGCTACAACTCGGATAGCATAGACCGGTAGAAGGGTTCTCAATACCTTGCTAACCACTGTAGTATCCTCCACTGTACCTCCAGCACTTTTGATCTCTCCAACTATCTCCTCGATCCTCTCACCATACTATTTAATGTTTCCTTCTTGAGCCATCCACATATCATCAAATTTCCCTCTAAGACTCTCATCTTTGGCAATCTTAACATGCTCATCACCACTATAGATATCTTCCAATTTCTTCCACACTTCATATGCAGTCTCCAATCCATGAACATCAACATATTATGAATCAAACAAGGAACCGATAATGGCTTCCAATGCTTGATTGTTCTTCTATTGCTCCTTCTTTTGATCATCTATCAGAATACCACTAGGCAAGTTATATTTAGTAACAACATGTTCCCAATATTGACTTCCTAAGCTTTTGATATAGATATTCATCCTATCACTCCATATTCTATAGTTTTCCCTATTGAACTTCGGACCTTCTTTCTTCATCATGTTCTCCTAGATATTTTCCTCAAGCTATTAGGCTTAAACATAAGAGGACCTGGAATGCTCTGATACCAATTGATAATATGATGAAACTATAAGGATCTGGTCAACTACTGAGAGGAAGGGATGAATCAATAGATAGAAAATAAACTAAACTTTCACCAAACTTAATTCCAACTCAGAAATAACTTGCTAACCTAACTGGTTTATACATCATATCAAAAATTGTAACTGCACTGATAAACTTTACCGATTGACCAAAACATCAATGATACAATGCAACAGATCTGAAACTCACATACCAATTAACCAAAACATTAAACCACTTCACTAATATAAGTAATAGATCATTTCAGATCACTTTCGGTCATCTAAACATATCTAAGTTGATTTACCAATTATTCATATCAACCATATCAAAAAACATCCACAAAATCATTCACCACTTGACACAATGATTTTTCACGTGGAAACCCAAATGGGAAAAACTACGGTGGGGATGAATACCTACAAGTATTTTTAACTCTTCTGAAGTTCACCCTGTTAGAAGCCAAGCCTTGTTAGAAGCTTATACAATAATGTCCTGTTAAGAACAGATCCGGTTAAGGACCACCTAGTTAAGGGATTGACTACAATACCCTGTTAAAGGTAATACTTAGTTGAAGGTAACCTCGGTGGAGGATTTCAAATCCAAGCTAATGGATCACCTTGTTAGAGGATTTCGACAATACCAATCCTATTAAAGCTTACTCGGTTAAGGGATTTAACTATTGTAATGGTTAGAGAATAACAGGGTCTTTTTTGATCTGGAAATAGCACTTCCTTGCTTAATCAGATCCTTTTCTGCTCCTATTTGCATTCACAATATTTTGCAAACACTCCTCTTGTTTGGCAACAACCACTACCACACTTAACCAAATTTTCCAACACAATTACAAAACAACTCATCGACCTTATAAGAAAATACAATAGTTGGGTAATACAACACAAAACCTACAAATCTCATAGAGATTAGAAACATATGAGTTCAATCATAACCGTTGGATTACATATAAATCAACTACACATTCTAGACAACTTCAACCGCTCCTGGATCACCTCACATTGGATCATGTAGCTCGTCACGCGTTTTTTACTTCATAGTATGCATTTAATCATTCCTAAGATAAACGGTTATCTTTACATACCAAAACCACTTTTAAACTCATCACGCGCATCATTTTTATGTGGTATCTTCATCTTTGATCACCATTTGGTCATAGATCATCATAACCGATTCTCCAAGTTCCATCGGTAGGGTTCTGTTGATCAACTAGTTAGGGTTACTGGTTGATCTTTTCTTCAATAATAATACCAATACCAGTTGGCTTCACTACTTTACTACTGATTTCTTTATTGCATCATAACCTATTGCAATACATCTCCATTACTAGTTAGTATTGACATCAATGACAACACTACACTTCATCAATGCAATCTCCATGCAATGCCAACAACTATTACATCCTCACAATAATAGTTGGCTTCCATTACTCAATCCAAGTTTAATGTGCCCACATTTGATGTAGCAAGCCCATTATCTAATTACATTGTCCATGTTGTCCCTCCTAAACATATAGAAGTCCCTCAATTGGAGTTTTACAATGGAAAAGGTGACCCCTTGACTCATGTGAAAATATTTCAAAATTTGTGTAGTGATTTTGCTCATGACTAAATACTTATGGCTAAATTTTTTACTCAAATCTTTAGGGATAAAGCTTTACAATGGTATTGTTCTTTGTCTCCTCATTCTATCACATCATTTAAACAATTGGATAATGCTTTCATTCAACAATTTTACAATAATATTGGTCCTAAAATTACTTTGGCTGATTTGATTCATTGTAAGCAAGGAGTTAAAGAGAAAGTGACTAATTTTATTGGTAGATATAAACATTTGTATTCTCAAATTACTTATCCTATGCTTGATCATTGATTTTCAAATAATTTTTATTTTAATTTACAAAAATACATTGGGGATAATCTTCTATTTTATGAGTTTACTTCCTTTACGTAATTGTGTGCGGTGCTTCATAATTATCAGCTTCAAGTGATTCAATTTGAATCATCTCCTTGAATGGATCTCTTTAATAAGAATGGTAATGATCAACAATTTTTTGTTAAGTTTAAACCAAATAAAGGATACATAAAGATAAATGACAACATCCATACTCAAGTGATAGCCACGACATCAGGTGTGGCCCCTTTATCCAAATACTTTAGAAAAGAATTTACTCATCTTTCTAAGTCTTTGCATAGTATAATGTCGAGGTTAATAAATACTAATGTGTTGAAACTTCCTCCCATAAATCCAAATGATACCTTCAAACTTTTGTCATCTTATCATGATCCTAAAGCCTTTTGCCAATATCATCATCAACGTGGTCATGATACTGAGAAGTGTTATACTTTAAGGAGTAAGATTCAAGACTTCATTGATAGTAATACCATATTTGTAGCTAGTGTGAGTGACAAAGAAAGCAGATTTGTAGCTCCTCCTCATCAATATCTCCAAATTTTCACCAATCATTTGCCTTCCCACTCCACTAATGTTGTTTTGTTTGTATCTCTTGCCTTTTCTCCTAATGATCTTTGTATTGAGTTTAATAATGTTGTGAATCTTGTTGGCAAACCTACACCTCCTAAGGACATATGTATTACCTTTGACACTAGGGAGACTATTGTTGCAACTAATGGCCCAATGTATATCACTGCGAAGATCAAAGAAAAACTCTCACAAGGAGTGCTCATTGATCTAGTGTGTATGGTGAATGTGATCACTGAAGAATATCTTTAGATTTTACAATTGCATCAAGTAACATTAGATAAATCTAATGTTATGGTCAAGGTGTATGATGGTTTCTCTTTCCCCAATATTGGCTCTATTACTCATCCTATTGAGTTTGGTACTAAGTGCTTAGATGCGACTTTTGCTATCATTCCTACATTGGATCAATTTTGTGTGAAGTTGGGAAATCCTTGGCTCTCTTCCATGAAATCTATCCCTTCTACCATTCATAAATGTTTAAAATTTCCTCATAATGGCACTATCACAACAATTAATCATAGAATGTATCAACCCACAATGAAGCATGGTAATTTCACCCTTTATTACTTTTGGACTAAACAACATGAACCTCTTAAGCCTCGATATAATGTCATGTTTCTACCTTATCAAAAGTGGAAAAATGAGATGATCTTATCTTTGAGTAAGCCTAGAGACCCTAGACCTATTCGTCCTCCTCGTAATGGACCTAGTATCCTTCCCACACCTTCTATTCATCCTATATATGTCATAGTCCCACCTCCTACGTCTTACAAAGGAAAGTGTTTGGCATTTTCTATGTCTCAGTGTAATGTGGCTTCTTTTGTTCCTCCTACTTCAAAGGAAGAAATGAAGCCTATGTCCATTTATCCTCAACCTTCACAACCCTTAGCTAAAAGTAAAAGTAATCATTGTGCGAGAGAATGCTAATGAAGATGTCATTCCAAGACTCATGAACTTGCTTCCCAAACCATTTCCTCCCCAAAGACACCAAATGTTTACTTGGTCCCATTTTTCCAACCTTCACCTAACCCTAGGGAGGAAGTTCAACCTAAATCACCAAGATTACAAATGCTTTAAAAAAATTATGGTCCATGCTCTTTTCATGTTAGAGTGTAGAGGAGGGGATTTGTTACCTCTAAGATGACAATTCCTAGAGAACAAATCTATCTGTCGCTACCCCACTTATACTGGTGCTAAGGGTGAGATAGGGGATAACAACAAGATAAACTACACTAATAAAGAGATAATTGAATGATTAAAAAACATAAATGATGAAATATAAAAATCTAAGTTAATATCATGGTACAAAATTAAAAGCAGATTATACCAGAAGACAAAGTAGGTCTT
This sequence comes from Cryptomeria japonica, assembly GCF_030272615.1. Classification (NCBI taxonomy): domain Eukaryota; kingdom Viridiplantae; phylum Streptophyta; class Pinopsida; order Cupressales; family Cupressaceae; genus Cryptomeria; species Cryptomeria japonica. Next base: position 185,274,786 of record NC_081412.1, on the reverse strand, counting down.
GGGTTTTGGACACCAACGCAGTGTACGGATGTCAACATGATGCACTATCATTTGTATAACCAAAGTGCACATAATTCCACAGAAAGATAACAAAAACACTCCTTGGCTACGCAGAACCTATTCATCACCTACACACATGGAGATGGGGAAAAATATTCGAGTTGTATAGGTTCTTGCCTCAGTCAAACCCCCACTTTGGTGTTTCCACCTCCATGGACAACCAGATAGATAGATTGGATAAAAGATAAAATATAAAATGCAAATAGAAGCTATACTCCACTTAATGGAAGCAAACCCCTATTGCAAATAGATAAAAATGATATATTGATAAGCTAAATTAACCTAGATGATAGATACACTTAGAGATATTATAGATACATTGCATGCAATGGTAAAAGATAGAGATAAATGATAAAGAGAAGACAAGGTGTGTAGCCAAAACACTCCTTTTTGAGATATGAGTGTGATGAAGCTCAAGATACATGTTTGTTTCTACAAGATGATTTCAAGAGTGCTATGGAAAGAGAGAGCTTGAGAGCGCTTGTAGAGTATTCAAGAGAGTGTCCACAAAGAGAGAGAGATAAGAGGGATCCAAGAAGTAACCCAGAGTAGAACCCTCCAAAATGAGCAAAAAATAACTTTTAAGGCTGGGAAGAGGTGCAGAGAGTCGTTATAGCTGAAAGCAAGCTAGGGGACATGTGTCAAAAGGTGTATGACTAACTGTAGGATGCGAGATTTCATGGATCTATCAAGACATTAGTGTTGGAATCCAATAACAATGAGAGGGGGGGTGAATCAGTGCTATACCGAAAAGTCCAATTTTAACCTTACTAAAACATGCATACACCAATCGGTATACCGGTACATATAGAATTGAAAGAAGTAAAGCAACCAATAAGCCAATCACATAAATGAGAACCATAACACATAGAATTATACATGGAAACCTCAAAGAGGAAAAACCACGGTGGGATTTGTGACCCACAATATCAATCCACTGACCATATGAAGAGATATTACAAAATATAAGGGGCCTGCACTTGCAGGAAGGCTTACAGCCTAGAGCACACTGGTCAATCACAAAAGGAGCCTCACTGACTACATATAAATCCAGAATAAAATCTAGAGAAGTGTTGAACTACAAAAGATAGCATCTTCTATGCCAGAATATAGTTCCAATTTAAGCTTTGTCTGTTCCGATCTGAAACCCTAAACCCTTTACCGAAATAACCCTTACATAAATATCCTCACATACATAATCTCTCTGATATATTTCGCATCATATCACATCCATGTCTCCATTACATTACAATATCAAAATGATCTAATCCATCTGACTTATATACCCTATACAACCTATCATGCCTTATGTCGGCTTACAAAGGTAATTAAAATATCAATATACATGTCAGCTAGATAACATAAATACATGAATATCAAAAACAATCATCGATGTCGGCTTCCAATACCGATAACCTTGTTCTTAACCATGTCAGTCTGCATTGCCAGTAACCAAAGAAATCCTTCTATCCTATCGGTGTCGGTGTAGTGTCTATGAAGTGACTATCGGTACACAACTAAACCAAAACATGAAGCCGGAATAATATACCATGTTGCCATCAATGACAACATAGTGAAACCAACCAATTGAGTGTCAATTCCCAATAGTTAGTGTGACATGCAGAGACTTGCATGATGTGTTCCTGTCCTTCCAAAGATAGGCTCAAATGGGGTTTAGAGGCAAATAGAAGCATTTTATCTTCAAGGGCCATGATGTCAAAATATAGCGATTTTGATCATGAATATGTCAATAATGCACCGAGTGCCATGCATAAGTGTCATAAATGCACTAGGCACAATTTAGGACAATACATTTTTCCCCCACTTTAGTGGACTAACCGACTCAAGGGATCAAGCACACTAAAGTAGTTTCAGGAAGATAAATTCATTAAGCCCTTATAGTTCAATGAATGTAATAAATGTAATAGATACTTAGCCCAAAAAGGATATTGTAGAAGTTGTAGAGGTCAAGTCATCAATCACGGAAGATGCCCCCAAGTCTCCACGAGAAACCACAGTATTCATCATGGTAATTCTCATACTGCAAAATTTGAAAATTTGTTAGCATGAAAAATGGAAGAATCTACTTCAGCGAAAAGAATGCTTAAGAAGCATTAGTACGGATACAAAGAGAAAAATATGATAAAGATGAGTTATGCCCCCTCATGTTTTTCCCCTAGTGAGGTAGGGAAAATAGGAAGGAAAACAAGACAAGATTTTCCCAAAATGGTCAATAAAAAATTGGGCAAAAATTAGGCTATATACTCAAGAGCGATCCCCTGGAAGGGTCATTTTCACTATTCACCATGGACATTGCCGCTGAGATTTGTATAGTATGAGTGAAAATGTCACATAGATGGGAGCATAGGGCAAACAAGATCAAGGATCTTTAGACCGCAGTGGAGCAGTGCGATGAGCCCAAGCAAGTGCACTTTCAATCTCATGCTTACACATTATTTTATGCACTTTTTTATCATTTTAGTTTTCAATGTTGCGCAACTATTTAGGTGACGCGTTCGAGTCCCAGCATCGTGTCTCTGTCTAGGGTGTACATTGTTGTCTGAGGACCATGTGTCATTCCTTCCTGGATGTTAGCATCTTAAGGATTCTCTATCATCTGGATTAGCAGATTGATAGAGGTTGTCTGATAGTTTTTGTCTTCATGCAGACTTTGCTCGAGATGCAGGAGCATACTTTAAAACATTTGTTACAAATGTTGTGGGACTGAGCGAAGGAGTTGTCGACTATAGATAGAAGACTGCTTAGGAGAGTGGGATTGTGGTGGAAATTTTATCTACTAGAGATATAGTTTCATGCACCGATATTGCAAGCCCTAATGGAGAGATGGAATGCAGACACTGTGTCTTCCATCTTCCAACAAGGTTTTGGAGCTGTCGGATTGCTGCTGCTAGGATATGTTGTTGTCATTGATGTAAGATCTTCCCAAAATCACCAGAATAGACCACAGGAATATGTTTTCATTGATGTCAACATATTCCTATGGTTTATTTTAGTGAGTTTGGGAAGATCTTTTGATCTGATTTTGTAGTTTGGTTATGTTGATCACTGATTTGCAGAATCCGGTATTTCCTCTGGTATATTTTGGTGTGATCAGATCTTGTGCTGAGGTTTTGGGATATTGTTTGGGATAATCTTGTGTATCTTCATTTTAGAGGGTTCATGATTTGGTGCCCCACAAGTTATCTTTCTTTGTGACAGTTGTTGATTGGTTGTGTTCTTGAGCTTTTTGATGTTGATCGATGAAGATTTGATAAGTGGTGTTGTTGCAGCTATTGGAAATGATTCTAATGTTCTTGTTGGTGTTTCCTAGTTATTTCCTATTTGTTTTTGTGATCCGCATTGATCATTGTGCAAGCTTTTGGTGTTTTTGTCAACTAGTATTGATTTTCATGTTATTGAGTATTTCTGATGGTGTAGCGTGTTGTGGTTGATCTTGGTGTGATCTTCGATGGATGAGATCATTTAGAAATTTGAATTAGGTCCATGCTATGTGATGTATTTTGGTCCGGTGATTGATCTTTGTATCATGTAATGTAATTTTGTGAGTTGAGGGTTGAGGGTTTAGCTGACCTTGTTATCAAGGTTGATGAATTGTATATATAGGTGAGTTATTCACTTAGATTTGGTGTAGGTATTGTTTCTGCATTATCAGAGAGAGGTGAATGTGCGAACAAGAGATTTATCATTCAGTGAAGTGTTGAGGTGAGATTGGTGTTGTAGAGTAGATAATTGTGCTTAACCAGAACTATCATCAGGCATTTGTAGATGCTATCATTGTAGTTTATTTCTTCTGAATTGTAGTTTGAATCATATTGTAAGTCAGTGAGACTTCTCTGAGGGTTGTAGCCTTCCAGGCAAATATCTTTTGAGAAGTGAACTCTAGGCAATGTTCCTGAATGCATGTGCATTCTCCATTATAATATTTTCACATACTACTACAGAGTATCATCTTATTGTGGGTAGGTTCCCACAGTGGTTTTGCCCTTAACCGGGTTTTCCACATCAAAAATCTTGGTGTTGTGTTTTGTGTTGTTAATTTGCTTATCGGTTTATTGCTGCAGTTTATCAGTTTATGTCTTGAAGTTTAATTTTGAGATCCAATGAAGACTGATTCACCCCCCCACCCCCACTCAGTCTTCCTTCTTGATTGTTGCTAACAATTGGTATCAGAGCTAGATCCTCTGGTAGAAGCTTAATCTCTTGAGGAGATCCAGGATGGTAGCTCAAGGTATTCTTTTCAAGAAGGACAGTCCAAGGTTTGATGGAAGTAACTATAATGTATGGAAGAGTCGAATGGAGGTGTACTTGAAATGTCTTGGAGAAGATTACTAGAAGATTACTAAGAATGTCTATGTTGTTCCTCAGAATGGACCATCCACTCCAAATGAGGTTAAGGAAGAAAAATATAACATCAAAGCAAAGGAAGAATTGCTTAGTGCCCTAACTGATTCTAAAATGACAAATGTAATGGGACTTTAGACCGCACATGAGATCTGGGAAAGCTTGAGATCATGTATGAAGGTGATAGTCAAGTGAAAGTATGAGACATTGAAGATGGGAGGTGATGAGAACATACATTCATACATGGCTAAGGTGAATGAACTTGTCCTTGCTATCAGGTGTGTTGGTGGAAAGATTGAGGAAGATGAGATTGTTGCTAAGGTGTTGAGATCTTTGCCTCTTGCTTATAAACATAAGGTTGTTGCTATTGATGAGATCTGGAGTGTGACTATAGTAACAAGAGATATGTTGGTTGGAAAACTTGTTGCATTTGAGCTGAGTGAATTTGGAAAATCACATGGAAAGTCTAAGATAGCATTTAGAGCATTAGCATCTGTATCCGGTAAGAAAAAATATGATCCTGATGAGTGCTAGATATCCAAATATGAAAGAGAAAGAAGTGAAATAGCAAAGAAAGAAAGAGAGCTGGATGATCTTGAAGCATTGATTGCCTAGAGATTGCCTAAAGGTGCCAGAAAGTATGATGGACAGTCACCCTTGAAATATTTTTCTTGTAATAAGATAGGACATTTTTCTTCTAAATGTCTGAAGAGAATGGCTAAGTATGACAAACATGATAAGTTTGATAAGCATGATAGGAATGATAGATATGAGAAGCATGAGAAGTATGACAAGCCTTATAAGTCTAACTGGAAGTTTAGGAACTAGAAGAACTATTATTATGTTGCAGATGAAGGTGTTACAAATAGTGAATCAGAAGGAGATGAAGTTGTGTTTATTTCCATTAAAGAAGATAGACCTATACCTATTGACTCCACTAGTTGTTTTGTTGAGGAGAAACCTTTGGCTACAAAGGTAGAAGAAAAGGGTGAATGGGTGATTGACAATGGTTGTTCGTATCATATGACCAGTGATAAAAGCAAATTTGTAAGCATGGAAAGGTATGATGGTGGAATAGTTAGATTTGGAGATGACAAAGAATGTGTAATCTGTGGGAGAGTTTCTATTTATTTTGATGGTAAGCATAACACTGATGATGTCTTGTATTTTGAAAGTTTAAAGCTTAATCTTTTGAGTGTTGGATAGATGGTTGATTAGGGTTATAATCTACAATTCAAGGATGGTAAATGCAAGATCTTGAATGCCTCTGGTATAGAGATTACATGTGGAACTAAGACTGAAGGTAACATTTTTCATTTGAATGCTAGTGAGAAAAGTTGTTTGATTGCTAAGGTATATGAGAGTTAGTTGTGGCATAGAAGAATGTATCATGTAAACTTTGATTCATTGATTAAGATCAGTTCTACACAAGTTGTTAGAGATCTGCCTAAGATTGTTAAACCTGTTAATCCAATATGTAAGGAATGTCAATTGGCTAAGAAAACAAGGATTTATTTCAAGAGTAAATGGTATACATCTGATGGATTGCTAGATCTTGTGTATACTGACCTGTGTGAACCTACAAATGTTAGAAGTGTGCAGGGTGATAGATACTTTATGCTGCTAATTGATTATTATTCCAGGATGATGTGGGTTGTCTTTTTGAAGGAAAAATCAGAAGCATTTGAGAAATTTAAGATATTCAAAGCTAAAGTTGAAACTAAGTCTGAATTGAAGTTGAAATGTCTGAGATCTGATAGAGGTGGAGAATTTTGTTCCAGTGAGTTCAATTCATTTTGTGAGATGCATGGAATCAAAAGACAGCTATCTTCTCCTAGAATCCCACAATAGAATGGAGTTGTTGAGAGGAAGAATCATACTGTTTTGGACGTTGCAAGAACTATGTTGATTAAAGGATATGTTCTGAAGGTCTACTAGAGAGAAGCTATTAGCACTGCAGTCTATGCATTCAATAGAGTTCATATCAAAGGTGATACTGGTAGGACCCCTTATGAGCTTTGGTTTGGTTATGTTCCTACTATGAAATATTTCAAAGTTTTTGGTAGCAAATGTTAAATTAAGAGAGATGAGGATATTGAAAAGTTTGATGCTAGAAGTGATGAAGGTATCTTTTGGGGATTTTCTATAAAGAGAAAACTCTACCGGTGCTATAATGAGAGACTGAGAAAGATAGTTGAGAGTGCAAATGTGAAGATGGATGAGAACCTTGGGAAGGAGATCAAATCTTGTGATGATGGTCAACATGTTGTCTTAGCTCCTATTCAGCTTGAAGAGCCTAAGTAGAATAATCTGGTAGAGACTATTAACCCAAATGTTGTTATTGTTGGTGATGATGTGCAAGAACCTGAGGATTAGAACAAATAGAAGACTCTAAGGTATGCTAAATTGAATCATTTTGAGAATCAGATTATTGGTGATAAGAATAAAGGTGTGATGACTAGAAGAAGGTTAGTTACAAAAGAAGTATGTTTGATTTCTAAAGTTGAACCTAAAGATGTTGTTGAACCCTGTAAAGATGATAACTGGATAAGACCCATGGAAGAAGAATTAGATCGAATTGAAAATAATAGCACTTGGAACTTGTGCCTAGACCTAAGGATAAAAAATTTATTGGTACCAAATGGATTTTTAGAAACAAATTGAATGAAACTGGTGAAGTAGTCAGAAATAAAGCTAGACTGGTTTGCAAAGGATATTCATAGCAAGAAGGAATTGATTATGAAGAAACTTTTTCTTTGGTTGCTAGAATTGAAGTTGTTAGACTGTTACTTGCTTATGTTGCTTATAAAGATTTCAAGGTATATCAAATGGATGTCAAATCTGCATTTTTGAATGGTGATCTAGAGGAAGAAGTTTACATTGAGCAACCTGATGGATTTTCACTAGTTGATGGAGACATGGTATGTAAGTTGAAGAAAGAACTTTATGGATTGAAACAAGCCCCTAGAGCCTGGTATGCTAGATTAGACAAATACTTGTTGAAATTGGGATTTACTAAAGGTGTTGTTGGTAGTAATCTATATTGTAAGATTGAAAAAGATAACATTTTGATTGTTGAATTCTTTGTTGATGATATTATCTTTGGTGGTGGTGATGATATGAGTATGAAGTTTGTCGGTGATGTGCAGAAAGAATTTGAGATGTCTATGATTGGTGAGATGAAGTTTTTCTTAGGTTTGCAGTTTGCACAGATACGGAAAGGAATCTTTATATCTCAAACTAAGTATGTGAAGGAATTGTTGAAGAAGTTTGGACTAGATGATTTGAAACTGGTTGGAACTCCTATGGTGACTAGTTCTAAATTTTCCAAAAATGATGAATCTCCGGAAGCTAATCAAAGTTTTTACATATCTATGGTTCATGGACTATTATATCTTACTCAGACTAGACCTAACATTGTGCATGCTATGTGTATGGTTTCTAGATATCAAGCTGATCCAAAGGAGAGTCATGTCACTATGGATAAGAGGATATTCAGATATTTAATCGGGACTGTGGATTATTGTTTATGGTATCCAAAGAATGATGATTTCATGTTGTGTGCCTACACTGATGTAGATTTGGTTGGTGAAGTTGATGATCAGAAGAGTACTACCAATGTAGCATTCTTTTTGGCAAATAAGTTGGTTTCTTGGGTAAGTAAGAAATAAGATTCAGTATCCTTGAAGTTAAGTACATTGTTGTTGCTAGTAATTGCACTCAGATAGTTTGGATTAAGAAAATGTTGAAAGATATCAGAGTTATTCATGATGAGCCTAATGTCATTTACTATGATAATTCCAGTGCTATAAACATGTCAAAGAATCTAATGCAACATTCAAAGACTAAGCATATATCAATCAAAAATAATTATTTAAGAGAGCAAGTCAGTAAAAAGAAGGTGAAGCTGGAATATGTATCTACAAAGGAACAAATTGTTGATATTTTCACTAAGCCTTTTCCTGCAGATACATTTATTTACTTTAGAGACAGGTTATGGGTATACACCCCTCCTGATGAGAACTAGATGCATTGAGTTGCACCGATCCAGTGGATTTCAAAAGCCTTATTCTTTTATCTGGATTGGTGTGTTGGTGTTGCTCCTCTATTGGAGTACTATGTTAATTTGGTTGTGTGTCCCAGGGGGAGAGAGGCTTTTTTTTCATTTTTGAGAGAGAGAGTTTGGTTTTATATTTTGGAGATCTTTGGCATTACTATCACAAGGGGAGAGAGATCTGATAACTCAATGATGAGAAAATAGTATCAAACCGGTACTGAGAGGGGGGGTGAATTAGTACAGGCAAAAAACAGTCTTAAACCAGTTTGACAGCAAATACTTAAAAGGACTGGCTGACAGAGATACCGGTTTGAAACAGAGTACAACTGGTAAAGCTAAGAATGTCTGAGACAAGCATTAACCAGTTATGTTGGTATTTTGGTATGGTTTTTTCATTAATGTCAACACCTGCTAACACACCTACTTTGGAGATCTAGCAACATTCACCGGCAATCAATAAACTGTTCAACAATCACTGGTATATAGTTAACCGGCGGGATATAATGTTCACCGGTACCTGCAATGACATGGAAGACACTTGGTAATGTCGAAGACATCATGTGGACACTTTTCCTTGAAGTAATATCATTGCTATATTCTTATTTGCATATTTGCTTTCACCGGCAAATAGGTCCAGGTTATCTAGGGTTACACCGGCAGGTTTATCTTTTCCAGAGCAGCATGGCACGCTATGGAGATGATTTATTATTGTTGTAAATGCATTAAGCCGACATGTTCAATCGGTTATTGTATTATTTGTAAAATGTTTTATTGTAATATCTTGTAGAGCCGACCTACTAAAATTGGTCTTAGGGTATGGTATAAATGTAAGATCTTATTTGTAAGATCAAGTGTGGAATGCGAAAAGAATTATAAGAAGGTATATGCGAGACTAAACAGAGGTATACACGAAGACATCATTTGAAGGTGAAGCTAGGTTTTTGTAAAAGCATATCAGCATTACACCGGCACTGAATCCAACATATGAAGATGCTATTTTGTGTAGTACATTCTCATTGGATTTAACCATCCATCTGTAGTTAGTGTGACTCCCATTTGTGTTTGAGTAGTGAGCTCTAGGCTGTTGGCCTTTCTGCATGTGCAACCCCCTCTTGTACACTTACTATATGCAGTAGTATCATCTGATTGTGGGTAAGGTTTCCCACCATGGTTTTTCCCCTTACAGGGTTTCCACGTACAAATATTTGTGTCATGTGTTGTGGTTAACTTTGTGCTTATGTTTCATGCATTAATTCTTACCGATACAGCATTTCTTGTTAACACTGTTTACCGGCACAATTAACTATCTTACCGATATTAAGCAATAAGTTGGTTAATAAGATTTTGGTTTGAATTTATTGGACAACTAATTCACCCCCCCCCCCCTCTCAGTTGTCCCCAGGACCTACAATTGGTATCAGAGCCTTGGTCCTCTTTTGCAGAAGTTTAACAACTTGAGGAGATCCAATGTCTACTAATTATTTCAAGAAGGATAGTCCTAAACTTGATGGAACCAACTATGGAATATGGAAAATCAGAATGGAGACACATCTGAATTGCATTGGTAAAGACATCTGGGAAGTTACTAAGAATGGTTATACTGCTGTTGTAGCTGGTCAGCCTGCTCCTATTACTCTAGGTAAAGATGAAGAAAATGATTGCAAAGCAAGAGAAGAACTTTTGAGCACATTATCAGATCAACAAATCATGGGATTATCAGATAGATCTACTGCAAAAGCTATTTGGGATCATTTGGAAACACTAAATGAAGGGGATTCCACAGTCAAAATTGCAAAACTTGAAAGATTCTGAGTCAGGTATGAACATCTGAAAATGGAAGAAGATGAAAGAATTTTTGCTTTTATGGAAAGAGTAAATGAAATTGTTTTAGGTATCAAATGTTGTGGAGGAACCTTGAGTGAAGATGAGATTGTTTCAAAAATCTTAAGAGGTTTTCCACCGAAATATAAAATGAAGGTTACTGCTATTAATGAGTTGAGAACAATGCCTAATACATCAGTAACTAGGGATACATTGATTGGAAAACTTTCAGCTTTTGAAATAGAGGAATTTGGTCTTGTTGCTATAAAAACTGATTTGGCCTTCAAAGAATCAACATCATCTACTCCATCTTTTGACAAATCAGATTGGAGAGCCTTTTATGCAAGAGAACTTGAAGAAACCAGAAAGGAGAATGAAGAGCTTGAAGAACTTGAAGCACTATTTGCAAGAAAAATGCCAAAAGGTCCAATTGGAAGTAAGTATGAAGGTAAAGCACCCTTTAAATGTTTCAATTGCAATAAGATTGGTCATAAAGTTTCAAGATGCCATGATAGACATGCTAGACTAAGAGAAGAATATAGAAGGACATACAAACCTAATCCTGAATATCAGAGATACAAATTTAAGAAAAACAAAGATAAATCATGTTACATTGTTGATGAAGGTGTGACTGATGATTCTGATGAGGATCCAGTAGACAACGGATGGGTCTTTGTTGCTATAGCAGAAGATCAACCGGTACCTATTGCTCCACCGGTAGAACAAGCCCTAGCAGCTAAAGTTGAATCAAAGGATGAATGGATTATTGACTCAAGATGCTCACATCACATGACTGGAGACAAAGGTAAATTCTTGAACTTTCAAGAATACAATGGAGGTTTACTAAGATTCGGAGATGACAAAGCCTATTCAATCAAAGGTAAGGGTTCAATATCTCTTGATGGTAAACATAACACTGACAATGTTTACTATGTTGAAGGATTAAAACATAATCTTTTAAGTTTTGGTCAATTAGTTGAGAAAGGTTTTCAGTTACAATTTAAAAATGGAAAATGCAAAATCATGAATAGAATTGGTTTGGAAATTGCAACCGGTAATCAGACTAGAGGTAATATCTTTCATTTAAATAACAGTGAAAAGGCATGCTTAATTGCTCATATAGATGAAAGTTGGCTATGGCATAAAAGACTATGTCATGTAAATTTTGATTGCATGGTAAAAATCAGTACTTCTAAGGCAGTTAGAGATCTACCTAAAATTGTGAAACCTCATAATACAATTTGCAAGGAATGTCAATTTGGAAAACAGGTTAGAGCTAGTTTCAAAAGTATTCTAGAAAAATCCAATAATGCTCTTGATTTAATTCACACTGATTTATGTGGTCTGGCTAGAACTAAAAGCTTACAAGGTGATAGATATTTCATGCTAATCATTGATGATTATTCTAGAATGTGTTGGGTTACTTTTCTCAGGGAAAAATCAGAAGCACTTGGGAAGTTCAAACTATTCAAAGCAATGGTTGAAAATGAAACTGGTAAGAAAATTAAATGTTTAAGATCAGATCAAGGAGGAGAATTCACATCTAGAGATTTTAATACATTCTATGAAGTGAATGGAATCAAAAGATAGTTATCAGCACCTCGGACACCACAACAGAATGGAGTTGTTGAAAGGAAAAATAGAACTACTTTGGATGCAGCAAGAAGTATGTTATCAGAAGCAAATCTGAAGGATTTGAGAAATACAAATCCACAGAACCCAAAAGAAACCTGCATGCAAGAAACCTGTCACAGAGAAAGAGAGAGAACGAATACAAGGGTTTTGGCTCTGACAAAGAGAAAAGATGTATTATCAGAGAAAAATGAATCAAGAATATGAATAATACAAGAGATCAATCCTTATAAAGGAGATCAACACCAAAAGGAAAACCTAACCCTAAGGTGTGAGCATTTAATAATTAAATATTAATTATTAAATGACTAATATGTGCATAAAGGGAAATCTTAAGAGGAGAGAAAAGTTAATTAATTACTTTACTCTAACACCCCCCCTTAAGATGAGCTACAATGCAACTACAAACAATGCAGAAGAAAGCAAAGGAACTACAATGCAAAAGAGGGTCCCGGCAACAAGGTCTGATGAGGTACCCGAATACAAGAAAATCTCTATAAAGTGGAGTAAAGGAGAAAACCCAGTGGGAAAAAACTCCTCTCCAAAAAGAGATAAAGAATCATGCTGAAAAGAAAACATGAAGGAAGGAAGGCCTCACTGAGACCCCCCAAGGACAACTTCCTTCACCCCAAGCATTGAGCGCAACTGAAGATAGCGCGGAGATGCCAAAGGTTTAGTGAAGATGTCAGCAACCTGCTCCTCTGTAGGAATATACTCCAAGATGAGAGAACCATCCTGAATCAACTGTCTGATGAAGTGCATGTGGATTTCAATGTGCTTTGTCCGCTGATGCTCCACTGGGTTGCGTGAAATGTGAATGGCACTCTGGTTGTCACACCAAAGAATAGTGGGACAATCTAGAGGAAACCCAAACTCTGTCATCAACTGCCGAAGCCATAAAACCTCCTGACTGGCTAACACTGCTGCTCGGTACTCAGCTTCTGTAGATGATAATGCAATAGTGGATTGCTTCTTGCAAGACCATGTGATAGGACCAGAACCAAGGCAAAAAACGAAGCCAGAAGTAGACTTCCGATCATTGACATCACCAGCCCAATCAGAGTCAGTGAAGCCACTGATGTGAGGGGATCCTGAAGAGTAGTGAATGCCATAATGTGTGGTGCCCCGAATATATCTCAAAATACGTTTGGCTGCTTGCCAATGGCTCTCATGAGGATCATGGGAGAACCGAGAGACAAGGCCAACCACAAAGGAAAGATCAGGACGAGAATGTGTCAGGTACAACAGACTGCCAACCAACTGCCTGTATAAAGTGGGGTCTACTGAAGGAGTAGAGCAAGTGGAAGACAAAACAACACCTGACTGAAATGGAGTGGGGGCAGACTTGCAATCAAGCATGCCAAATCGCTGAAGCATATCAAGAGAATACTTCTCCTGAAAAATGGAAATCCCATCCGAAGATAAATAACCTGTAGACCCAGAAAGAAGTGCAAGAGACCAAGATCGGTCATCTCAAACTGCTCCATCAAAGCTCTCTGAACACTCTGAATCATGGAGGATGAGCTACCTGTAATGATGAGATCATCTACATATAGCACTAGAATCAAAAGATCACCCTCCTAACGTTGAATATAGACTGTGTGATCGGAATGACAGCGTGTGAAGTGTGAGGAAAGCAAGAAGGAGTCCATCTTCTCATACCAAGCCCTGGGGGCTTGTTTGAGACCATACAATGAACGTCAAAGTCTGCAAACCAAAGAAGTGTCCTGCACAAAACCTTGAGGCTGCTCCATATAGATCTCCTCATGTAGGTCTCCATGCAAGAAGGCACTCTTCACATCCATCTGAAACACTGTCCATCCCTGTGAAGCTACAAGTGAAAGTACCAGGCGTATAGAATTCATCTTGGCGACAGGAGCAAAGGTCTCAGAGTAGTCAATACCCTCTACCTGAGAAAACCCCTTCGCAACAAGATGGGCCTTATACTTATCAATAGAACCATCTGCAGCATACTTGGTACGATACACCCACTTGCACCGAACCAACTTTCTTCCCTTAGGAAGAGAACAAAGATCCCAAGTATGATTCTTCATCAAAGAAGAATACTCCTCATCCATGGCCCTATCCCACTCTGGGTGTCCTGTCGCCTCTGAAAACTTTTGAGGATCATCTGAAAGGGTATGACTCAAAAGACTAGAACCAGATGTCTGAGCACGAGTGCGACGAGTATCTGAAGGATCACCTACCAAAGAACCAGCTGCATCAACAGTATCACGGGCCCACTTCGGCAAAGACGGAGCAACTGGTGGTGGTGGAGATGGTGGATCATGATCTACATCATCCTCAAGAGATAAGTAATCCTCAAGAGATGAAGAGGAAGGAGTAGGCAATGAGGGAGAAGCTGGTGATGGAGAATCCATCTGAGGATAGCACTCATCAAACTGGACATCCCGCCGAAACAAGACCTCTCTGGAATCAGGATCAAACAACCTGTATGCCTTAACATCCTCACAGTAGCCAACAAATATGAGTGGTCGGCTCTTCCTCTCCATGGCTATCCGCTGAGCATCAGGAATAAATGCCCAAGCCTCACTACCAAAAACTCGGAATGTAGAAACATCAGGCTTGACATGGGTCCAAGCCTCCTCAGGAGTTATATGTCGTAATGCCTTATGGGGCATCTGGTTCTGAATATAATTGGCACAATTGACTGCCTCAGCCCAAAATGAAGAACTCATAGCTCGAGACTGTATCATACAATTTGCCATCTCCCGTAAGGTTCTATTCTTTCTCTTAGCAACACCATTCTGTTGAGGGGTATAAGGAACTGTAAACTGATGCTGTAAACCATGCTCAGTGCAAAAATCTCTGAAAGCCTGATTTACATATTCCCCCCCATTATCTGTGTGTATCCTCCTGATAGAAAGTCCAGATTGCTTCTCCACAAATGTCTTAAACTTCCTGAAAGAGTCAAAGACATCAGACTTGTACTTAAGAAAGTACACCCATGTACGTCTGGAGAAGTCATCAATAAAAGTGAGTACATAACGGGCCCCTGAAAAAGAAGGAGTCGGAAAGGACATAAGATCACTGTGTACCAACTCTAGGGCTGCCCTAGCACGAGAGGCTCGACCCTTAGGAAAAGGATCTCGATGATGTTTGCCAAGGACACAACCACGACATACACCATCTGTACAAGAAATCTGTGGAAGCCCAATCACAAGTGCCTGTGTACTCATCTGTTGTAGATATCTGTAATTGACATGACCAAAACGCTCATGCCAAAGCCTGCTCACTGAATCTGCATGTGCTATAAGAGAGGAACCAACAGTGTCTGAACTCTCAAAGCCATCAAAACTATATAAGTGAGATGCAGAATCCACACTCCCAGTAGCCACAACCAAGTCAGGATCATGAAGATCTCGAATAACCACATCATGTGGAGAGAACTCAACTGTCTTACCAGAGCCAGAGTGGAAAATCTGATAAACAGATAGAAGGTTTGTCGAAATGTCAGGAACCAAAAGCACATCCTGAAGACAACCACCATCCAATGAAACAGTACCAGAACCCTGAACGGAAAGTTGTGCTAAGTCACCAACTGCAATATGTCGAGTGCCTGTAGGAGCAAGAGCGGTGACCAAATCCTGTGTGTGTGTCATATGGTGAGAGGCACCAGAATCTAGAATCCAAGTGGACGCTAAGGACAATGCTCGTGCAGAAAGAGCATGACCTTTCCCTGTGGGCTGTGAAGGAGGCTGTGGTGCACTGATATTATGCTGCTGCATGGCTTCCTCCAAAGCCTCTAAACGTTTCCAACACTTGGAAATGGGATGTCCTTCCTTGCCACAAAAACTGCAAGGATCACCTGATTTCTTCTTAGTCTTGGAGGAAGACTCACCAGACTTTGAAGATTTGCCCTGTTTAGAATTGAATTGTGGTTTTGAATCAGACTTAGGTGGTGGCTTGGAGGGATTCTCACTAGCCTCTGAATCTTTCTTAGGCTTCGGTTTCTGCTTCTGTTTTCCTTTGGAGGACTGGGCTACCAATGCTTGGTTCTGTGAACCTGAAAGTGAATCCAACTGCTTAAGCTTAGCTTGCTCACGAGTCAGACGATCACAAAAGACCTCAAAAGAAGGCATGACATGTCGAGCACCCAAGGCATCCATGGTGGAATAGAAGGTCGAAGAGAAGATCTGAAATGGACCCCGAAGCTTGGAGAGAATCAGGAAAATGCACTATGTATCAGTCTTAGTCTTACCACAACCCTGCAAGATAGATCTTTGCTGTTTGAACTTCATCAGAAAGTCCTTAATAGAAGGAAATGAATCAGGTACCAAGGAAGTTAACTCTGCCTCAAGCTGCAAAGCTCTGAACTCATTGACAGTACCAAAAAGTCCCTCAAACTTGGTCCAAATGGCTCGAGGAGTGATACAACCTTCAAGATGAAACTGGAGACTGTCGGAAATGTGTAAAGCCATCAATCCCATAGCCTGATCCATATTGTTCCTGTGCTGCATAATCTCAAAAGGACGTGTCAACTGAGGCTGAACCTCATCCAAACAGGACCATAACCCTTTTGACTGGAGAAGAGTCATCATGCGACCCTTCCAAGTGTGGTAATTATGCGGTGTGAGAGATTCAATAGGTCTGTCTGCCATCTTGTAAACTGTGCCTCAACTGCTCTGAATTTTTAATTATTATTAAGTGGTCTTTCAGAACTAGACAGAAGATGCAGAAGGGGGTTTGATTTTTTTTTGTATTGGTGTTTGTAAATTCTGGTTTTCTGATGTAAATAACAGAAAGCAATAGAAACGACCCCCCCACAATGCAAAAAACTAATCCCCAGTACAAACTGAAAGCCAGAAAATGATAGAAAGCAATAACGGGTTGAGACAAAATTTGGAGCACCTGAAGATTTTTCTGATGAAATAGACTATAGATCTGAAAAGAGAACAGAACCACCTTTCCGACGCCTATTCGCTTTCGAAAAACGGAGTCCGTATGCAAAAGATATGGCTCCGGGAGTGCAAAAAACTTGTTCTGACTTTGACTGGCAAAAAACACTACAAAACGGAAAAATCAGAAAAAAAGATCTGCATCTTTTAGATCGGGCTCGGAACCAGCTTTCCGACGCCTATTTTTATTCGAAAATCCAAGCTAAAATGCCCGAGTTATACCCGATTTAGTAAAACTTCTTCTAAAAGGCCCAAATAGGCCCTTTAAGCCCTCAAGGGCTTAAAAAAATTAAACCCCTGGTCCGCTGGGCGACCAGGGGCTAGAGCAGGTGGCTGGCGGCGCTGTGGCGGTGCAGGGGCAGCGGCGGTGTGTGGGCTGCGCGCGAGCGGGGCGCGGGTGGCATGTGGGCGGCGCGCGGGCGGCCGTCGTTGCTGGGCGGGGCGAGGGCGGTTACCGCCGGCGGCGGTGGCCGCCGGGCTGCGCACCTGCTGCACCGGCCGATAAATTGGCTGCGCCCTTTTTAAACCAAAAAACTGCGTTTTTTAATTGTTTTTTGATTTTTTTTTTTTTTTTTTGAATATTTCAGCCTCGGTTTTCGTGCCCTAGGGTCGTACGGCCTTGGGGCCAAAAAAAATTTGCCACCTGGTGCAACTGTGTCCAAATCGGACGAATTTTATATGGAAATAGGGGTTTTTGGGCGCTACGAGCTCAACGGTGAGGTCCATTTGGGCTCAAAGTGCATCGAAAAAAAAATACCCCCTATTCCAAAATAAAAAACAGAATACAAACACAGATCTGATGCAACCAAAACCTGGATCTCAAAATCTTTCAAAAGTCTGAACAAGCTGCAACAAACTTGGCTCTGATACCATGAAGGATTTGAGAAATACAAATCCATAGAACCCAAAAGAAACCTGCATGCAAGAAACCTGTCACAGAGAAAGAGAGAGAACGAATACAAGGGTTTTGGCTCTGACAAAGAGAAAAGATGTATTATCAGAGAAAAATGAATCAAGAATATGAATAATACAAGAGATCAATCCTTATAAAGGAGATCAACACCAAAAGGAAAACCTAACCCTAAGGTGTGAGCATTTAATAATTAAATATTAATTATTAAATGACTAATATGTGCATAAAGGGAAATCTTAAGAGGAGAGAAAAGTTAATTAATTACTTTACTCTAACAAAATCTACCACATGTGTACTGGAGAGAGGCAGTAAGCACCGTTGTCTATACATTCAACAAAGTTCACATCAAAGGTGAAACCGGTAAGACCCCTCATGAACTATGGTTTGGTAATACTCCCACTCTTAAGTATTTCAGAATTTTTGGAAGTAAATGTTATATTAGAAGAGATGAGTATATTGGCAAGTTTGATCATAAAAGTGATGAAGGAATATTTCTTGGTTATTCATCTAAGAGTAAAGCTTATAGATGTTTTAATAAAAGATTACAAAAAATCGTTGAGAGTACAAATGTAAAGATTGATGAACAATTCAGAGGAACTTCAAGGTATATAGACTCTGAACCGGTAATAGAAATTATGACAAATGAACCAACAGTAAATCCACTGGTGCAGAACGATGACCCAATTACTCTGGTATCATTAGAGGATACCACAGTAATTGAAGAACAACAATAGACTAAGACACCCCGGTATGTAAGACTGAATCATTCTGAAGATCAGATAATTGGAAGCAAATTTAAAGGAGTCATGACAAGAGGAAGATTGGCAAATGAAGAGGTATGTCTTATTTCTGAAATTGAACCATTATCTATCAATGAGGCATGTGAAGATAAATTTTGGATTAAAGATATGGAAGAAGAATTAGGACAAATTGAGAAAAATAATACTTGGGCATTAGTTCCCTGGCCTAAAAATAAAAATGTAATTGGAACCAAATGGGTATTTAGAAACAAACTCAATGAAGATGGTAAGGTTGTCAGGAATAAAGAAAGACTAGTGTGTAAAGGATATTCTCAGAAAGAAGGAGTTGATTACAATGAAACCTTTGCACCGGTAGCCAGAATTGAAGCAGTTAGATTATTCTTAGCCTTTGCAGCTCACAAGGATTACAAAGTTTATCAAATGGATATTAAATGTGCATTTTTGAATGGAGATCTTGAAGAAGAAGTTTATATTGAACAACCTGATGGATTTTCTTTGACAGATAACAATGATATGGTTTGCAGATTAAGAAAAGCTCTGTATGGACTAAAACAAGCTCCAAGAGCTTGGTATGCAAGATTGGATAAGTATCTCTTAAAAATTGGCTTTACTAAAAGAAATGCAGATAGCAATTTATATTACAAAGTAACTAATGATGACATTTTGATTATGGAAGTATTTGTTGATGATATAATCTTTGGAGGAGAGGATGGATTATGCAAAGAATTTTCACTTAAAATGCAGCATGAATTTGAAATGTCTATGATTGGAGAAATAAAATTCTTTTTAGGATTGCAAATTTTACAGACTGATAAAGGCATTTTTTTAGTCAATCTAAGTACTTGAAAGAACTACTCAAGAAATTTGGGATGGAGAGTTCTAAACCGGTAAGCACACCTATGACTACAAATGACAAATTATCTCAAAGGGATGAATCTACACCTGTTAATCCAACTAGATACAAATCTATGATAGGAGGTTTACTGTATTTGACACAAACCAGACCTGATATTATGAATGCAGTATGTATAGTTTCTAGATTTCAGAGTAATCCCAAGGAAAATCATGAATCAGCAGTAAAAAGGATTTTCCGGTACTTACAAGGCACAGCAAATCTTGGATTATGGTATCCTAAAGATGAAAATTTTGATCTATATGCATACACAGATGCAAATTGGGCAGGAGATGTGGATGAGAGAAAGAGCACCACTGGAGGAGCATTCTTTCTTGGAAAGAGATTAGTTTCTTGGTTAAGTAAGAAATAGAGTTGTACATCTTTATCAACAGCAGAATCAGAATATGTTGCAGCAGCAACAAACTATACACAGGTACTTTGGCTTAAGCAAATGTTGAAAGACATAAAGGTAAAATGCAAGGAACCTATTACTATATATTGTGATAACACTGCAGCAATTGATATATCTAAGAATCCAGTATTACATTCTAAAACAAAACATGTTTCTATCAAACTGAATTTTCTAAGGGAAAAAGTTGAAGAAAAAGAAATAAAACTGGTTTATGTGAATACTAAAGAACAGCTTGCAGATATTTTTACAAAACCTTTGCCTAAGGAAACTTTTGAGTATCTCAGAGATCAGCTCGAAGTCTTACCTCCACCGGTAGAGACTTAGACAGTTGATGATTATCATCAACCGGCAGAATTAAATGGAAAAATATTTTATTCCGGTATTTGATGAGGAAGCTACTTCTCAGGGGGAGTAGTTGGTATATTGAATTGATTGGTATTTTGTATGAACTTTACCTTTTTGTGACTTTGGCAAGGGGGAGAGATATATGGAAAAATACATTATCTTTTTGAGGAGAGATTGGTATGAGAGATTGATATTGAAAATAAATCTTTGGGTAAACACATATTACTCCCAGGGGGAGAATTGGTTTTTGTATTTGGCATTTCTATTTTGGCACTTTGATGGTTTTTCCATCTTGTGTTGCCATCAATGCCAAAGGGGGAGATTGTTGGTATTTTGGTATGGTTCTATCATTAATGTCAACACCTGCTAACACACCTACTTTGGAGATCCAGCAACATTCACCGGCAATCAGTAAATTGTTCAACAATCACCGGTATATAGTTAACCGGTAGGATATAATGTTCACCGGTACATGCAATGACATGGAAGACACTTGGTAATGTCGAAGACATCATGTGGACACTTTTCCTTGAAGTAATATCATTTCTATATTCTTATTTGCATATTTGCTTTCACCGGCAAATAGGTCCAGGTTATCTAGGGTTACACCGGTAGGTTTATCTTTTCCAGATCAGCATGGCACGCTATGGAGATGATTTATTGTTGTTGTAAATGCATTAAGCTGACATGTTCAATCGGTTATTGTATTATTTGTAAAATGTTTTATTGTAATATCTTGTAGAGCCGACCTACTAAAATTGGTCTTAGGGTATGGTATAAATGTAAGATCTCATTTGTAAGATCAAGTGTGGAATGTGAAAAGAATTATAAGAAGGTATATGCGAGATTAAACAGAGGTATACATGAAGACATCATTTGAAGGTGAAGCTAGGTTTTTGTAAAAGCATATCAGCATTACACCAGTACTGAATCTAGCATATGAAGATGCTATTTTGTGCAGTACATTCTCATTGGATTTAACCATCCATCTGTAGTCAGTGTGACTCCCATTTGTGTTTGAGCAGTGAGCTCTAGGCTGTTGGCCTTTCTACATGTGTAGACCCCTCATGTACACTTATTATCTGCAGTAGTATCATCTAATTGTGGGTAAGGTTTCCCACCATGCTTTTTCCCCTTACAGGGTTTCCACGTACAAATATTTGTGTCATGTGTTGTGGTTAACTTTGTGCTTATGTTTCATGCATTAATTCTTATCGGTACAGCATTTCCTGTTAACACTGTTTACCGGCACAATTAACTGTCTTACCGGTAATAAGCAATAAGTTGGTTAATAAGATTTTGGTTTGAATTTATTGGACAATTGATTCACCCCCCCCCCCCTCTCAGTTGTCCCCAGGACCTACAAGTTACTCACTTAGCCTTTCACTCAACTAGAGACTACACTACCATTTCACCCTTATGCATAAACAGGTGATCTATCATCAGATCATAATAACAACTAGTTCAACATGTTTTATTGACAGGCATAAAACACGAAACCATCATATGCTTGAGAAATAATAGCAAAGCATCACAAGATAAAAGCATCACAAATGACACACATATTTTTCACGTGGAAACCCAACTGGGAAAAACCACGATGGGGATGAATACCCACAAGCTATTTTTGAACTCTTTGGAAGTCCGCTCTGTTAGGAGCCTTGTCCGGTTAGAGACATTACAATAGGTTTTGCTAGGAACCGATCTTGTCAGAGATCACTCAGTTAAGGGATGGCTACAATACCCGATTAAGGGTTAAACCCTATTAAAAGTTACCTTGTTAGAGGATTTCAAGAACTCAATAGCTAAAGGACTTCAAACTCAGTAGCTTAAAGTTACCCTGTTAAAGGATTTATAGCAAGCCGGTTAAGGCTACCCTGTTAAGGGATTTTCCAACTGTTGAGGTGGTTAGAGATCAACAGGTATTACAATGATCTAGTAATAGCACTCAATGCCAATGCATATCCACTTAAGCTCCTCTCTTCCTTCTGCACTTACACTCTGCAGGTATCACTTCTCTCCTTTTGGTCTAGCAAGAATCACATATCCCTTCTCTTGGATACGCACACACAACTTTTGCCAAAAAACCTAGAAAGAGTCACAACATCAACCTTATAGAAAACAGTTAGGTCGGCAGCATAAACCCTAAAACCTAAACCTAATAGGTTAAGGAATTCAAACGGTTCACTCCTGACCATTGAGCATACTACATTAATCTCCATCGTTCATTTTCCACCGTTTTCATGGTGGCTGATAACCCATCACACGTTATCATTGTTTTACAGTCTTCTCATATTCCTGAGGTAGATAGGCAAGATCTCCTTCATGCACGATCCTTCACACACACAAGGCTTACGTGGCAACACGATTTGTTCTTTGTTATCATGCTAACTCATTGCACAAAGTCACTGGTTGAGCCACACAGGCTTGAAGCACTTCAACCAAAAAACCCTAAAGTTGAGACTACCAACCGGTAGTCATACAGCGCTTCCATGTGTCGGTTCCCATAACCATATGCCGGTTCACCTTGAACAAACACACCACTTCATTTTGGCACAAATGTTGGTTCACAGTGTTATACCAGTTCTCACATATGTCGGTTCACACCTCTGCAACATATTGACATCAATGACAACATACAATGTCATTATGTTCCCATACCGGTTCACATAATGCCAACAATCTCCCCCTTTGGCATTGATGGCAATATACAAATATATCTCTCCACTTCACATCTTCTCCCCCAATTTCTATAGATATCTTCTCCGCTTCACATCTTCTCCCCCTTTGACAACAATGTCAAAGTGGAGGCACAAGCTTCCCTGTTCCATTATGCTACTCCCCTTGAGGAGTAGCACCCTTCAACACATCAATCCAAAATAAATTTGACTATGCAATACCTGACTGATGTGGAGCATATGCTTTTAGTTCACCTCATGAAGGGGTAGTACCCCTAATTCACCTCTTAAGTATGTAAATGTAGTCTTTGGGAGAGGCTTGGTGAATATGTCTGCTAACTGTTCCTTACTGGAAACATGCTCCAGTGCAATCTCTTTGTTCTGAACCTTTTCCCTCAAGAAATGATACTTAAGCTCAAAGTGCTTGGTTCTAGAATGTAAAACTGGATTCTTGGAGATATTAATTGCACTAGTATTGTCACAAAATATACTTACTAGTTCAGATACAGGAACTTTGAAGCTATTCACTACATGCTTCATCCAAATTGTCTGAGTGCAGTTCATGAAAGTTGCAACATACTCTGCTTCCGCTATAGACTGAGAGATACAACTCTACTTTTTACTCATCCATGAGACCAGTCTACCACCAAGGAAGAATGCACCACTGGTTGTGCTCTTCTGGTCATCTACATTACCAGCCCAATCAGCATCTGTGAACATTTTCAAGTTGAAATCCTTGCTATATGGATACCACAATCCATAGTCAACAGTTCCCTTCAGATACCTAAGAATCCGCTTGACTGCAACCAAGTGGGATTCTCTTGGATTTTTCTAGAACCTTGCAGTAATACCAACTGCATGTGCAATATCTGGTCTGCTATGCACTACATAATGCAATTTACCAATCATTAATCGGTATTCCTTCTCATCAACCAATGCTGAGTCATCCTCTTTGGATAGTTTACAACCGGTCACCATCGGTGTACCAACTGGTTTGCTATCTTCCATGTCGAAGGTCTTCAACACCTCTTTGACATACTTGGACTGAGTGATAAATATTCCATCTCTCATCTATTGGATCGGCAGTCCAATGAAGAACTTAATCTCCCCTATGAGTGACATCTCAAACTCTTTCTTCATCTCATCTACAAACTCATGACTCATCTTGTCATCTCCACCAAAGATAATGTCATCAAAAAATACCTCACAGATCTGGATCTGATCTCCTTCAGACTTCAAGTAGATATTGCTATTTTCACTTGTTCTCTCAAATCCAATCTTCATAAGATGGGAATGCAGGCATTCATACCATGCTCTAGGTGCCTGCTTTAGCCCATATAAGGCTTTATGTAGCCTACATACCATGTCACTTTCTTCAGATTGGGAAAACCCATCTGGTTGCTCTATATACACCTCCTCTTCAAGTACACCATTTAGGAATGCAGATTTTACATCCATTTGATATACTTTGAAGCCTTTAAAAGCTGCATATGCAAGAAGCATACGAACTCCTTCCAATCTGGCTACAGGAGAAAAGGTTTCTCCATAGTCTTCTCCTTCTTCTTGGGCATATCCTTTGCACACCAGTCTAGCTTTGTTTCTAATCATTGTGTCATCCTCATTCAACTTATTTTTGAAGACCCATTTGGTACCAATGACATTTTTGTGGTCTGGTATGGGTACCAAGGACCATGTACCATTTTTCTCTATCTGGTCAAGTTCCTCTCCCATTGCCTTGATCCAGTCTTCATCCTTATGTGCCCCTTTGAATGTTTTAGGCTTGAATTCAGAGGTCATACATGAGTTTTCTCTTACTTTTCTTCTTGTAAGGATTCCTGCATCCTTATCTCCTGTGATCTGCTTAGGATCATGATTCAGCTTGACATATCGAGGAATGGTCTTAATAGATTCCTCTTGCTTTTCTTCTTCATCCTCATCTCCATCAATATCAGCATCTACATCTGTCGGTGTAGGAACATTGTTACTGGTACTCAGTTGACTGACAACCGGTTCCCAGAAGGTTGCAACTGGTTCACTTACCGCTTGCTCACTACCAGTTTCCTCAGTTTTCTCAGAGGTTTCATCAACTCTTACATTGATACTTTCCACAATTCTCTGAGTCCTATTGTTGAAACACTTGAGAGCTTTGCTCTTGGTGGAATATCCTAGGAATATTCTCTCATCACATTTCGCATCAAATTTGCTCTGGTGTTCACTTCTCTTGATGTAACATTTGCTACCAAACATTCTAAAATAGCTAACCACGGGTGTCTTACCGGTTCAATACTCATAAGGAGTTTTATCCTTACCTTTCTTGATGAGTACCTCGTTCATTGTGTAGACTGCAGTGCTCACCGCTTCTCTCCAAAAGGTGTGAGCTACTTTTCCTTGAATCAACATGGTTCTAGCTGCTTCAACTACAGTCTGGTTATTCCTCTCTACTAGGCCATTCTGTTGTGGATTCCAGGGGGCAGACAATTGCCTCTTGATGCCATGTTCTTCATAGTACTTATTGAATTCACCGGAAGTAAATTCCCCTCCTTGATCAGTTCTCAGGCACTTGATCCTTTTACCGCTTTCCTTCTCCACTAACACTCTAAAAGCTTTGAACTTTACAAAAGCTTCAAACTTATCTTTCAAGAATGTGACCCACATCATTCTTGAGCAGTCATCAGTGAGAATCATGAAGTACCTATCACCCTGCACACTTCTAGTTTTCATAGGACCACACAAATCAGTATGCACAAGATCAAGCAAGTTTTCCCCAGTTGACATTCTCTACACAAGGTATTATCCGGTTTGCTTAGCACCGGCAATCCTCTAACTGCCTTGATCTTACTAGCTTTCACAATGTTATCAAAGTTTATATGGTAGAGTCTCCTATGCCATATCCAACTATCATCAAATTTTGTCATAAGACATGTACTTATATTTGCATTCAGATGAAATAGGTTACCTTGGGTCTACATGCTGGTAGCCACCAATTCACCATTCTTTCCTTTGATTCTACAAATTTCATTCTTGAATTTCAGAGTGAGGCCATTGTCATTCAGCTGGGCAACACTCAGAAGGTTGTGTCTGAGACCATCAACCCAATACACATTGTCAACACTACTCTTTCCATTCAAAGAGATGGACCCTTTTCCTTTAACCATACATGGTGCATCATTGCCAAAGTGAACCACACCACCATCATAATCCTCCAAGGATAGAAACTTTCTCTGGTCACTAGTCATATGGTGAGAACAACCACTGTCAATGATCCACTCATTGGAATTATCAAACCAGGAGACAAGAGCCTTCTTGTCTGACACATCTTCCTTGACAGCAACAAACACAATATCTTCATTTTCTTCATCCTCCGATTCTTCATCTGTGACACCTTCATCAATTGCCACAAAACAGTTTCTTCGGCTTCCTCCTTTGAATTTCTTGAACCTTTCTGGCTTGTCTTTGTTGTCACCATTAGGACGGTTTACAGCAATATGTCCTATCTGATTGCAAGAAAAGCATTTCAAAGGTAGCTTACCTTTGTATTTGTCAGTTCCTTTAGGAAGTTTCCTGGCAAGGAGTGCTTCAAATGCCATCAAAATCTCCTCATCATCCATTTCTCTTCTCTGTCTTGATTCACCACTAGTGCTAGCTTCTTTTCCTTTTCGGGATGGTATAGCAGAAGCTTTAAAAGCTTATTCAGTCTTTTGAACACTGCCATCAAAACACTTTAGCTCATAGGCTGTCAACTTTGCTATGATGGAGTCTAGGGATACCTTAGTCTTTTCTATTGATCTCAACTCCTAAATAGCAGCAACCCTTATTGCATAGACCGGCAACAGGGATCTCAGGACTTTGCTTACCACAATGCAATCTTTCATTTTACCTCCTGCACTCTTGATATCTCCAACAACAGTTTTGATCCTTATTCCATACTGTTGAATGGTCTCACCTTCAACCATCCACATATCTTCAAACTTCCCTCTAAGGCTTTCTTCCTTAGCCTATTTTACATGTTCATCACCACCATAGATATTTTCAAGAGTATCCCATACCTCTTTGGGATTTACCTTATCTTGGACATCAATAAACTCAATGTCAGATAAACTACTAATTAGGGCTTACATGACTTGCCGGTTCTCCTGCATCTCTCTCTTTTGGTCATCGGTGAGAGTACCGATAGGGGAAAAATAGGGATTCTCAACATAGCTCTACAATTGAACACCCATGCTTCTGATGTATATCTTCATTCTGTCTTTCCATATACTGAAATTTTCCTTGTTAAACTTTGGACCTTCCCTCTTCACCATTACAACAAGATCTTTCCCTCAAGTGGTTAATTTTACAACACAGAGGACCTGGAGGATGCTCTGATACCAATTGATAACTCAATGATGAGCAAATAGTACCAAATTGGTACTGAGAGGGGGGGGTGAATCAGTATAGGCAAAAAATAGTCTTAAACCGGTTTGACAGCAAACACTTCAAAAGACTGGCTGACAGAGATATCGGTTTGAAACAGAGTACAATCGGTAAAGCTAAGAATGTCTGAGACAAACATTAACCGGTTACTCACTTAGCCTTTCACTCAACTAGAGGCTACACTACCATTTCACCCTTCTGCATAAACAGGTGATCTATCATCAGATCATAATAACAACTAGTTCAACATGTTTTATTGACAGGCATAAAACAGAGAACCATCATATGCTTGACAAACAATAGTAAAGCATCACACTTGACACACATATTTTTCATGTGGAAACCCAACTAGGAAAAACCGTAGTGGGGATGAATACCCACAAGCTGTTTTTGAACTCTTTGGAAGTCTACTCTGTTAGGAGCCTTGTCCAGTTAGAGACATTACAATAGGTTCTGCTAGGAACCAATCCTGTTAGAGATCACCCGGTTAAGGGATGGCTACAATACCTGATTAAGGGTTAAACCCTGTTAAAGGTTACCTTGTTAGAGGATTTCAAGAACTCAATAGCTAAAGGACTTCAAACTCAGTAGCTTAGAGTTACCCTGTTAAAGGATTTACAGCAAGTCGGTTAAGGCTACCCTATTAAGGGATTTTCCAACTGTTGAGGTGGTTAGAGATTAATAGGTATTACAATGATCTGGTAACAATACTCAATGCCAATGCAAATCCACTTAAGCTCCTCTCTTCCTTCTGCACTTACACTCTGTAGGTATCACTTCTCTCCTTTTGGTCTAGCAAGAATCACGTATCCCTTCTCTTGGATACGCACACACAACTTTTGCCAACAAACCTAGAAAGAGTCACAACATCGACCTTATAGAAAATAGTTAGGTCAGTAGCATAAACCCTAAACCCTAAACCCTAAATCTAATAGGTTAAAGAATTCAAACTATTCACTCTTGACCGTTGAGCATATTGCATTAATCTCCATCGTTTGTTTTCCACCATTTTCATGGTGGCTGATAACCCATCGCACGTTATCACCATTTTACAGTCTTCTCATATTCCCGAGGTAGATAGGCAAGATCTTCTTCATGCACAATTCTTCATGCACACAAGGCTTACGTGGCAACACGATCTGTTCTTTGTTATCATGCTAACTCATCGAACAAAGTCATTGGTTGAGCCACACAGGCTTGAAGCACTTCAACCGAAAAACCCTAAAGTTGAGACTACCAACTGGTAGTCATATAGTGCTTCCATGTGCCGATTCCCATAACCATATGCCAGTTCACCTTGAACAAGCACACCGCTTCATTTTGGCACAAATGTCGGTTCACAGTGTTACACCTCTGCACAAATGCTAGTTCACAGTGTTATACTGGTTCTCACATATGCCGGTTCACACCTCTGCAACATATTGACATCAATGACAACATACAATGTCATTATGTCCTCATACCAGTTCACATAATGCCAACAAGATCATGTGAAAAACTGCATTTTCTATCTTGATCTTAGGAGGAGTTTGTTGGTAATATCTTCTTTCTTTGCATTGACTGTTTTTCACATTCATATGTTGCCATCAATGCCAAAGGGGGAGATTTTTGGAGTTGTTGGATTGCTTCTGCTAGGATATGTTGTTGTCATTGATTTCAACATATTCATGTGGTTTATTTCGGTGAGTTTGGGAAGATCTTCTGATCCGGATTTGTAGTTCGGTTATGTTGATCACTGCTTTGCAAAATCCAGTATTTCCTCTAGTATATTTTGGTGTGATCAAATCTTGTACTAATATTTTGGGATATTTTTTGGGATGATCTTGTGTATCTTCATTTTAGATGGTTCGTCATTTTGTTCCCCACAAGTTATCTTTCTTCATGACAGTTTCTAATTGGTTGTGTTCTTGAGCTTTTTGATGTTGGTCGATGAAGATTTGATAAGTGGTATTTGTGCAGCTGTTGGTAATGATTCTAACATGCTTGTTGGTGTTTCTTATTCATCTCCTATTTTTTTTTGTGATCTGCATTGATCGGTGTGTAAGTTTTTGGTGGTTTTTGTCAATCGGTATTGATTTTCGTGTAGCGTGTTGTGGTTGATCTTGGCATGATTTCCGGTGGATGAGATCATTTGGAAATTTTAATTAGGTCCATTCTATGTAATGTAAATCATTATATTGGTCTGGTGATTAATCTTTGTATCGTGTAATGTAATTTTGTGAGTTGAGGGTTGAGGGTTTAGCCAACCTTGTTATAAAGGTTCATGAATTGTATATATAGGTGAGTTATTCACTTAGTTTTGGTGTTGGTATTGTGTCTACATTATTAGAGAGAGGTGAATGTGTAAACAAGATATTTATCATTTAGTGAAGTGTTGCGGTGAGATTGCTGTTACAGAGCAGACAATTGTGCTTAACCGAAACTATCATCAGGCATTTGTAGATGTTAAGGATATAGCTTCATTCAGATTGAAGCAAGTAATATACAACAACATTGAATGAAGGGTCATGTCCCCATAGGGTCTTGACTCTACGTGGCATAATCCACATAGAAGTCATGCCCCTACATGGACATGACTCTTCATCCTTTTATTTATAGGCATCGACACTTGTTGTGAACCGAAACTAATAACTGTGGCAATTTCACGAACCAGCAAGTTGTCGATATTATCATAGAAGATTAATAGTTAGAGTTATATATATATATATATATATATATATATATATATATATATATATATATATATATATATATATATATATATATATATATATATATATATATATATATATCGAAGGTAAAACATATTCATTGTAGTGATCTTATTAAAGTCTATCCTTGCTACATATTACCACACTGTTGTATTCTCTATCTCTGATCTAAATTCCTTAAGATGGTATCAGAGCCACGTTGGTAGAGAAATAATAAAATAGTGACACCTCTTTTCTATAAAAAAATTAGACTTGCACTCAGAATCAAAATAAAATCAATCATGGTGAATAGTGTTAGAGTGAAGAATAGACTCGAAGGTGCATCCAACTTCATCTCATGGAGAATTCGAATAACAGCAATTCTTCAAGAACTCAAACTAGATGCATACATAGAAGAAGATACTAAGATGCTCGAAGACGAGCCAGAGAAAACAATTTGGAAAATACAGAACAACAAGGCTAAGAAAATCATAATTGATGTTGTTAAAGATCACATTCTCCCAACCATCTCAAAACTAACTGCAGCTTATGATATGTTCAAGACCATTCAAAACTCATATGAAATAAATAATGCAAGCAGATTGCTCACTTTAAAACAGCAATTAATACATATCTACATGAACAAAGGATAAATAATCACATCCTATTTCATGAGGATTTCATAATTAAAAGACCAATTGTCAACTATTGGGAATAATATAGATAATATGGAGCTATCTCTAATAGCACTTAAGGGATTACCATCAAGTTGGGAATCCTTTATTCAAGGTATTAGTGCTCATCCGGCACTACCAAAATTTGATCAACTCAAGAATGATTGTACTCAAGAAGAATCTCGACTAATCACAAGAGGATTGGGTCCAAACAAAGGGGGAGAAATTCAAGCACTACATGCTAACACAAGCAACAAAAGGAAGAAAAGGAAGTTCAAACGGAAGAGAGGAAATAATCACAAAAGCAAAGACTTCTCAAAGATTCAATGCTAAAAGTGTGATAAATTTGGACACACTCACAGGTTCTACCCAAAAATAAAGAAAGCTCAAGAAACCATAGTTGAAGTCAAGGAAGTAGAGAATCCTCTATTTTTCTTAGCCTTATCAAGCGAACTAAACTCAAACAAACATATGTGGATAATCAACAGTGGAGCATCTCGACACATAACTGGTTTTAGAGATCAATTTGAAACCTTTGAAGGCCACTCAATTGAAGAAGTTGCAGTAGGAGACAATTCTACCTATCCCATGAAAGGAATTGGGACCTGCTCAATTCAATTAAGAACATGAGTTACATACAATTGAAAGTTTTTCTCTTTGTACCAGGTATCAAAAGGAATTTGGTCTCTATTTCAAGACTAGCTAATCAAGAATATTGTGTCACCTTCCATGACGATAAAGTTCTACTCTAGCCTAAAAAATCTAACATAAAGAATGTTATTCCTATAGGATCTAGAGATGGTAGTTTATACAAATTATGTAATACTAAAAAACAAGCACTAAATCATGAAGTGTCAAACTCTAATGAAATTTGGCATAGAATATTAGGACATCTTTGATTTAGTGCACTACCTTCTATAGGAAAAATTACCACAGATTACCCAATCTAAAAATCTGATCATGTTGGAACTTGTAAAGGATCTGCTCTAGGGAAGAACTCAAAAGGGTCATTTCCCTCAAGTGAACACAAATCAAAAGTTGTACTAGAACTTGTCCACACTGATTTGTATAGTCCAATGCCATTACCATCACTAGGGTTATTCTTGTATTACGCGATATTTTTTGATGATTAATCTAGGAAAACTTGGATCTATTTCATAAAACTCAAAGAATCAAATGAAGTGTTATTGAAATTTAAAGAATTTAAGGCCCTTGTGGAAAATCAAACTGGGGAGAAAATAAAGACTCTAAGATCAAATAATGGGGGTGAATATATCTCTGAAATTTTTAAAGAGTTTTGCATTTCTGTTGGGATTAAGAGGGAGTGTATTGTACCTTATAATCCTCAACAAAATGGAGTTGCAAAAAGAAAAAACAAAACCATCATCGAAGCTGCTAAAGCCATAATGCATGGTCAAAATCTACATATCTCATTTTGGGTTGAAGCCTCAAATACAACTGTGTACATTCAAAATAGATGCCC
The DNA here is from genome assembly GCF_030272615.1 of Cryptomeria japonica. NCBI lineage: Eukaryota > Viridiplantae > Streptophyta > Pinopsida > Cupressales > Cupressaceae > Cryptomeria > Cryptomeria japonica. Next base: position 185,242,671 of record NC_081412.1, on the reverse strand, counting down.
TCATTCAATCCTAGAGAATATAACACTTGAAGATGCCTTTATAGGAAATAAACCATGTCTAAGCCATCTAAGAATCTTTCGTTGCCATGTGTATATTCACATTCCTAAAGAAAAGAGAACCAAACTAGAACCCTCCAGGAAGAAAGTCATATTTGTTGGCTATAGTGAAACCACTAAAGGATACAGAGTCTATATTCCAAGACGAAGATCCATTGAAATCAGTAGAGATGTCAAATTTCAAGAAGATGCTACTTATAAACTATCTCTATGTGCAGAAGATGACCTAACCGCAGAATTGGATGAAAATCCTATAATTTAAAATCAGAGAGAGAATAGCATAGAAAATCATGAACTTTAATCACCTAATTTCGAGAATGTTGAAAATCCTAACAACAAGAAAAGCAGACTATGGGCAAGAAAGATGATTGAAGAAAATAATGTGGAACCCGATGAAATATTCAAAGAGAATAAGAAAACAAGAAGTCAATCATGCTATGTTGCCCTCATGACCAAACTTACAAAATCTGAACCATCAAATGTTGAAGAGGCTTTAACATGTCAAGCTTGGAAAGATGCAATGATTGAGGAATACCAATCTATCTTAAAAAATGATGTCTGGGGCATTGTACCTAGACCAAAAGACAAATCAGTTGTCTCATCAAAGTGGTTATTCAAAATCAAATATGCATCAGATGGTAGTATTGAAAAACACAAAGCTAGATTCGTTGCCAGGGAGTTCTCTCAAAAGGCTGGAATTGATTACGAAGAGACATTTGCTCTAGTTTCCCGATATACCTCTGTAAGAAACATCATTGCCATTGCAGCTTCCAAAAGGTGGAAGATACACCAAATGGATGTGAAGACCGCGTTTTTGAATGGTGTTATTAAGGAAGAAGTATGTATAGAACAACTTGAAGTCTTTTCTACACATGATAGAAATCTCTATGTGTGTAGACTAAAAAAGCTCTCTATGGCCTTAAGAAAGCTCCCAAGCCATGGTACGGAAGGATAGATAGTTATCTCATAATAGGATATTCTAACAATGAAGTATACTCTAACATATACTTCAAAATATCATATGGTGACATGTTAATACTTATGCTCTATGTTGATGACTTGTTGATAACAGGAGAAGATCACCTCATTGCAAAATGCAAACAAGATCTTGTGGTTGAATTTGTTGGCATTTCAATAAGGATATTGAGAAGGTTGTTGATGATTATGGATATAACTGATTAAGGATGTTTACTGTCTTAATATTATTATTTTGTCATTGATGTCAAGAAATTGATTTTCTAATTCAGTATGATATTGCCATATCTTAAAGTATGATTTGATGAGTATAAAGATGTCGGTAAAAGACACAGAAAGATTGTGATGAATAAGGGGAGAAATAAGTTATTCAATGGGCAACTATTACCGAGTTAGACAATGATGAGATCATGATGTTTAGATTGTTTTGATATCCTACATATGTTGTTGATTGTAAGGTTAATACTATACAATGTTACTGAGCAAAGAACCTAGTCGGTAAACCCTAAGGTTATCGCTATCAGTTAATGAAGGCGAAAGGTCTACCGAGTGAAGTTTAGTATTTACCGAGTTGCAACCGAGCTGTAACAGAATGCATTAAATGATTAAAAGTGTTATTTAATGAAGGAACCTTATGAGCTGGAATTGATTAAATGATTGGTATGTCGTGCATGAAGTTTGTTAAAGAATCTATGGCAATGGAAGATCGAAAGAAAGATCTACAACTCAGATTGAACCACAATACCTTAGCACAACTTCCAAGAAATGTATGCAAGTTCCAAGGTGAGGTAAAATGTTTTCACATCGAAGGATACATTGAACCTGGTCAAGTTTGAAGATCTGACGGCTATGATTGATCATGGGATATGTGATCAAGGAGATTAAGCGGTTAGCAAATTGTTTATAAATAAGGAAATGTTGATAAACAATGCATGCGGGCAAGTGTAAGCACAGGGATGCTACATAGTGATTACCGAGAACAAAAGCTTGAAGACCTGTTTGATTAATAGAGTATAGAGCCCAGCAGATGGACAAGATAAGTCCTATGACTAGATTGTATTGAGAAAATAAGAATCTACTTTAGCATTTTAGATGCAAAGTTGCAGATATATTTTTATTACTGTTATTTTGTGAAGTGACAGAAAATCGCTTAACCGAGTGGACTTAACAGTCTTATTTGTAAAACCCTCTAGCAAGGTGACATTCTGATTGAGTGTTTGAAACCCTTTAACAAGGTAACCTCTAACAACATGAAGATCCTAACAGATCTGAGGGAAATCCCTTAACCATGTCACATCTAGCAATTAGTTTGTAATCTTTAACAAGATTTGCTTTTAACCGAGCATACTCTAGAAGAGTATATTTCTTAGTGGGTCCGAAATCCCACAGTGGTTTTTCCCTATTTGGGTTTCCACGTTAAATCTAGTGTTATGAGTGTTGTTATGATTATGTGTTCTTGAGGTTGCATGTTTTACAGTTTTGATTACATATATTTGTTTAAGCTACTGAGGTTGAATCTGTTGAATATATTGAAGATTAAGTTTGTATGATTCACCCCCCCCCCCTCTCATCTTGTTAGCTTGGCATCTATCCTTAACAATTAGTATCAGAACTATCAATTGGTATCAGAGCTTTAGACTTAAGAGGAAAAGTTTAAAGGTACTTGAGGCAAAGATCCAAAGATGTATAAGAGGGATGCACCAAAGTTGAACAAGTCTAGCTTCTCTACATGTCAGAAAAGGATGAAGTTGGATTTATAAGGAATTGGAGAATATGTTGTATATTATCTGGAGAATGATTTCATTACACATAGCACCTATCCATTGACAATGGAAGAGATAAAGGCAAAGCAAGAACATATTCAAGCAATGATTAAAATAACATCTGCATTGACCGACTCAGAGTTTAATGATCTAGAACGCTGCAATGATGCCAAGGCAATGTGGGACAAGCTCATATCTGTGTATGGAGGTGATGAACATGTTCAAAGAGAAAAAGTGGATAGTCTAAGAGCACAACTTGAATCCATGAGAATGAATGAAGGTGAGAACATAACCCAGTACAGTACAAGACTAAAGGAGATTGTCAATCAAATCAAAGGAGCAGGAGGAACCATTGAAGAAAAGGATGTCACAAGTAAGTTATTGAGAACCCTTCTACCTGCTTATGCAATCCGAGTCTCTGCAATAAATGAATTGAGGTCTGTACCCAATATGCCAGTTTCTTTGGATGCTACTATTGGTAAGCTACATGCATTTGAGTTAAGTAACTTTGATAACAGTGGGTCTTCGGTAAATAAAATTGAGTCTGCATTTAGTTCTTTTCATCTTGATGAATCTGATGATTACAATGATAGAAAGTATAAGTACTCTTATGGGAATCACAGTGGACCAAGTGAAAGATTTTGCAAAAACATGGAGGAGGTACACAAACTTAATGAAGAAATCAGAAAGCAAGAAGAGTTTGAAGCACTATTAGCCAGAAGGCTACCGAGAGGAAAAGGTAAGTACAAAGGAAAGCTACCTTTGAAATGTTTTAACTTTGATAAAATAGGACATATGGCTTCTAATTGCCCTGACAAAGAATCCAGTGAAAATAGAGATTACCAAGATGACAGACAGAAAAATAATCATTACAGAGGACATCGAGACTTCAGAAGAAGAGATAGAAAGTCATGGCTAATAGCTGATGAGGAATCCAATGATGATAAATCAGATGAAACTAATACAGAGGAAGTAGTTTATGTGGCTATCAAAGATGGATCAGATGAAGAAAGGTATGAAGAAAATGCCCTAATATCTCACATAAATAATAATGATTCTTGGATCATAGATAGTGGATGCTCACATCACATGACAGGAGATAAACACAAGTTTGTTATGTTAGAAGATAATGATGGAGGTTATGTAAGATTTGGTAATGATGCACCATGTCCGGTAAAAGGTAAAGGATCCATAACACTTCTTGACAATGCTAAATGTAATGATGTTTATTGGGTTGAAGGTTTGAAATATAATTTGTTGAGTGTAGCACAGCTAAACAACACAAGTTACCGAATAGAATTTCAGAAAGAAATTGTCAAATTTCATGACAAGCATGAAAAGTTAGCTGTTATCGGGACTCAAACAAAAGGTAACACATTTCACCTTGACTCAACTCAGAATAAGTGTCTTTATGAAAAGATAGATGATACCTAGTTATGGCATAAAAGGTTTTGTCATGTAAATTTTGATAATCTGATCAAAATAAGTAAGAAGCACTGAGTAAGAGGTCTACCGAGTTTGGAAAAACCTGAGAATGTTAAGTGCCGAGGATGCCAGATGGGTAAGATGACAAGATCAAGCTTTGCAAGTAAGTCCTACACTTCTAAGGGAATTTTAGATCTTGTGCACACTGATCTTTGTGGTCCTATGAAAGTTTAAAGTTATTATGGTGATAAATATTTCATATTACTTGTGGATGATTATTCAAGGATGATGTCAGTTATGTTTTTAAAAGAAAAATCATAAGCTTTTCAAATGTTTAAATGGTACAAGGCAAGAGTTGAAAAGGAAATAGGAAGACAACTAAAATGTCTTAGATCAGATAGAGGAGGAGAGTTTACCTCTGATGAGTTCAACTTATTCTGCAATGATCATGGTATAAAAAGACAAGTCTCTGCATCAAGAACTCCACAGCAAAATGGGATAGCTGAGAGAAGAAACAGATCTATTGTGGATTGTGCCACAAACATTTTGGAGAGAAGCAATAAGCATAGCAGTTTACACCCTGAACCAAGTACAACTAAAGAAAGGAACTTTGAAGACACCATATGAAATCTGGTATGACAAGAAACCTAATGTAAGTTACTTCAAAATCTTTGGAAGTAGATGCTATGTACACAAAGATGATAGAAATGGAAAGTTTGATCAGAAAAGTGAAGAAGGAACATTTCTTGGTTATTCTTCTAGAAGTAAAGCATTTAAATGTCTGATCAAATCATCTAACAAAATAGTAGAAAGTGCAAATGTGAAAATTGATGAATTTGCAAAAAGAAATGATGAAGGAAACTCTAAAGAACCAGAAGATTTTGAAGAATTTGTATATGTTCAACTGAGAAGTCCTACCGAGAAAGCTGATGAAGGAAATGAAGAGAATGTCCAATTACTGAGTGATGAAGAAGATCATACAAAGCCTACTGAGCCTATAATAGCCAAGTATGTCAGAAGGAATCATTCATCAAGTCAGATTATAGGAGATAAGGATGATCCAATGATGACAAGAAACAAACTGAGACAAAACACGTCTGATATCTGAATTTGAACCAAGGATAGTGAAAGAGGCATTTAACAGTGAAGATTGGATAAATGCTATGACAGAAGAGATTGATCAAATCAAGAAGAATGACACATGGACACTGGTCCCAAGACCAAAGTACAAAAATGTAATCGGTACAAAGTGGATTTTCATAAACAAGTTGAATGAAAAAGGTGAGGTCATTCGAAATAAAGCAAGACTAGTTTGCAAAGGATATGCTCATCAAGAAGGAATTGATTATGGTGAGACTTTTGCACCTGTGGTAAGACTTGATGGAGTAAGAACATTGTTAGCATATGCTGCTTACAAAAATTTCAAGGTATATCAAATGGATGTCAAATCTGCATTTCTGAATGGTATATTAGAAGAAGTTTTTATTGAACAACCTGAAGGATTTGTTGAAGGAGAGAATAAAGATCAGGTATGTAAATTGAACAAATCTTTATATGGTCTGAAACAAGCACCTAAAGCATGTTATGAGAGATTGCACTCTTATTTAATCAAGATTGGTTTTATAAGGAGAAGTGAAAACAGCAATATGTACATGAAGAATAATGAAAATGGAATATTGATCTCAGCCATATTTGTTGATGACATTATATTTTGTGGAAATGATTCTCTATGTAAAAACTTTGGTAATGAAATGTGCAAAGAATTTGAGATGTCACTAATCGGAGAGATAAAGTATTTTGTAGGTTTACAGATATTGCAAATGAAAGATGATATTTTCATTACTCAATCCAAGTACATAAAGGAAATCTTGAAGAAATTTGGAATGGAGGATTCAAAACCAGTAAGTACTCCTATGACTACCAACTGTAAATTATCAAAGAATGGTGAATCTGCATCTGTTGATGAGACACTTTATCGATCCATGATTGGAAAGCTACAATATGTTGTTCACAGCAGACCAGACATAGCACATGCAGTAGGTATAGTTGCAAGATTTTTTGCAGATCCCAAGGAAACACACATGACAGCAATCAAGAGAATTTTCAGATACTTGAAAGGTACTGAGGATTATGGCTTAGTATATCATAATGGAAATGACTTTGATTTAAAAGTTTATACTGATGCTGATTGGGCAGGCAACATTGATGACAGAAAAAGCACAAGTGGAGGAGATTTATTTTTAGGAGAAAGACTAGTGAGTTGTCTTAGCAAGAAACAAGGATGCGTTTCACAATCAACAGCAAAAGCTGAATACGTTGTTGCAGCATTGAATTGTACCAATATAGCATGGATCAAACAACTGTTGGAAGGTATAAATGAGAAAGTTACCAAGCCAGTAACTATATTCTGTGACAATACTAGTGCCATTAACATTTCAAAGAATCATGTTATGCACTCTAAGACAAAGCACATCTCTATCAAATATCATTATCTTAGAGAAGAAGCTCAAGAGAAGAAAGTGGTGTTGGAGTATGTTAGCACAAAGGAACAAATAGCAGATATCTTCACCAAGCCATTGCTAAGGGACACTTTTGAGTATCTCAGAAGCAAGTTAGGGGTCCTACCCCTATCTTCTACTCACTGACAGAGTTCGGTGAAAACATCAATTCGATGAATCTACAGAATATTATGTGTGGATTGATGCTTATTTACACACTTTAGGATGTTTTCTAAAGGTGTGTAGGAAACAAATACAGGGAACAGGAATTGAAGATAAAATGCTTTGATCGAGACTAAGTTGATACATAACAGCAAGGAATTCACTTCTCAGCGGAAGAAATCATGTATGCAAGAGAAGTCTGATGATAGGGGGAGAGCATTTTAGAATCTCATAGCAATCTGAATCCAAATCAATTAAGTCAAATAAATTGGTTCTGCCATCAATGCCAAAGGGGGAGATTGTTGGCATTTCAATAAGGATATTGAGAAGGTTGTTGATGATTATGGATATAACTGATTAAGGATGTTTACTGTCTTAATATTATTATTTTGTCATTGATGTCAAGAAATTGATTTTCTAATTTAGTATGATGTTGCCATATCTTAAGAAGTATGATTTGATGAGTATAAAGATGTTGGTAAAAGACACAAAAAGAATGTGATGAATAAGGGGAGAAATAAGTTATTTAATGGGAAACTATTACCGAGTTAGACAATGATGAGATTATGATGTTTAGATTGTTTTGATATCCTACATATGTTGTTGATTGTAAGGTTAATACATACTATGTTACCGAGCAAAGAACCTAGCCGGTAATCCCTAAGGTTATCGCTATCGGTTAATGAAGGCGGAAGGTCTACCAAGTGAAGTATAGTATTTACCAAGTTGCAACCGAGTTGTAATAGAATGCATTAAACGATTAAAAGTGTTATTTAATGAAGGAAGCTGATGAGATGGAATTGATTAAATGATTGGTATGTCGTGCATGAAGTTTGTTAAAGAATCTATGGCAATGGAAGATCGACAGAAAGATCTACAGCTCATATTGAACCACAGTACCTTAGCACAAGTTCCAAGAAATGTATGCAAGTTCCAAGGTGAGGTAAAACATTTTCAGATCGAAGGATACATTGAATCTGGTCAAGTTTGAAGATCTGATGGCTATGATTGATCATGGGATATGTGATAAAGGAGATTAAGAGGTTAGCAAATTGTTTATAAATAAGGAACTGTTGATAAACAATGCATGCGGGCAAGTGTAAACACAGGGATGCTACATAGTGATTACCGAGCACAGAAGCTTGAAGACCTGTTTGATTAACAGAGTATAGAGCCCAGTAGAGGGACAAGATAAGTCCTATGACTAGATTGTGTTAGGGTTTCAAGCAGATCCGAAGCAAATATGAACTAACAATTATATACAGATTTAAATACAATAGATAAAGAAATAAAACAGGACACAGATAACACAGAGATTTAACATGGTTCACCCAGAATGGGTTACGTCCACCATACACAGTCATCCAATCTTTCTTATTATCCAGCAAAAAATAGGACATCAACCTTATAATGCCTTAAGCATCCCAGCCGCTTATAACATGTGTTTTTAGGGCCACATTTCAACAATCTCCCACTTGGAGACTGATACTACACGACACCACTATACATGCAACATCCACTGGATAAAACACTAGGACTTGACTAATATAATTTCCACAATTATCAATCAAGAAGACCAACAGAAACTGATGAAGAAATCAGCTTCTCCTGTGGAACTGCCTTTGTGAACATATCGGCAGGATTCTCACTTGTGTGAATCTTCTCAAGTCGTAAATGACCCTCCTCTAAAATAGTCCGGATGAAGTGGTACCTGAGCTGAATGTGCTTTGTCCTTGAATGAAAAGCAGAGTTCTTCGCAAGATGAATGGCACTCTGGCTATCAGTATACAATGCGCTATCCTCTTGTGTCTGACCCAATTCCTTCAGAAAACATTGCAACCAAATCATCTCTTTGTTGGCTTCTGTAGCAGCAACATACTCAGCTTCAGTGGTTGAAAGTGCAACAACCTTTTGCAGCCTAGAAATCCAACTGACTGCAGTTCCCCCTATAGTAAAAACATACCCTGTAGTACTCCTCCATGAATCAATATCACCCACCAAATCAGAATCAACAAATCCACTTAGAGTAGCGTTAGATCCTTTGAAACATAATGCCTTCGTAGTAGTTCCTTTCAAATACCGAAGAATCCATTTCACAGCATTCCAATGTTTCATACCCGGATTACTCATAAACCTGCTCACAACTCCCACTACATGTGCAATATCTGGCCTTGTGCATACCATTGCATACATTAGACTGCCAACAACTGATGAATACGGGATGTTAGACATTTTATTAACCTCTTCCTGTGCCTTTGGGCACATCTCCTTAGTCAATTTGAAATGACTAGCCAAAGGTGTACTAACTGCTTTTGCATCATGCATGTTAAATCTTTTCAACACCTTCTTTATACACTCACTTTGGAACAAATTCAAGGTTCTATTTTTTCTGTCCCGTGTAATCCTCATACCGAGAATTTGCTTAGCTGCACCCAAATCCTTCATATCAAATGACCTGGCTAATTTCTATTTAAGATCATTTATATGTTGCATGTTAGACCCAGCAACAAGCATGTCATCAACATAAAGAAACAGGATAATATAACTGCCATTATCAAATCTCTTAAAATATACACAATGATCAAAATGACATCTATGATAACCGTGTTCAGCCATGAAACTATCAAATTTTAAATACCATTGTCAGGGTGCTTGCTTTAGGCCATACAGACTTTTCTTCAACCTGCACACCAAGTTCTCCTTACCTTTGACCTCATATCCCTGTGGTTGCAACATGTAAATTTCCTCCTCCAAATCTCCATGGAGAAAAACTGTTTTGACATCTAGTTGTTCAAGATGTAAATCATCTGCAACCACAAGACTAAGTACAGTTCTAATTGAAGTCATTTTTACAACTGGAGAAAATATTTCATCATAATCTATACCCTTTTTCTGTGCAATACCTTTTACCACAAGTCTGGCCTTATATCTTTTCTGACCTCCTTCCTCCTCCTTCAGCCGATAAACCCATTTGTTAGGCAAGGCTCTTTTTTCTGCAAGTAAAGGGACTAAGTCCCAAGTCTTTTTTTTCATCAAGGAGTCCATCTTCTCTTTCATGCCTAGTTCCCACTGTTGTTTGGCATCTACCTATATTGCTTCT